>NC_074670.1:39890459-40190459 GCF_029448725.1 Salvelinus fontinalis
GGCACAGCTATTTTCAGGTCTCTCCAGAAATGTGCGATCAGGTTCAAGTCTGGGCTCTGGCTGGGCCACTCAAGGACATTCAGAGACCTGTCCCGAAGCCACTCCTGCAGTGTGTTGGTTGTGTGCTTAGAGTCATTGTTCTGTTGGAAGGTGAACCTTTGCCCCAGTCTGAGGTCCTGAGCGGTCTGGAGCAGGTTTCCATCAAGGGTCTCTCTGTACTTTGCTCCATTCATCTTTGCCTCGATCCTGACTAGTCTCCCAGTCCCTGCCACTGAAAAACATCCCCACAGCATAAGGCTGCCACAACCATGTTTTACCTTAGGGACGTTGCCAGGTTTCCGTCCAGATGTGACATTTAGCATTCAGGCCAAACAATTCAATATTGGTTTCATCGGACCAGTTAATCTTGTTTCTCATGGTCTGAGAGTCCTTTAGGTGCCTTTTGGCAAACTCCAAGCGGGCTGTCATGTGCCTTTTACTGAGGAGTGCCTTCTGTCTGGCCACTCTACCATAAAGGCCTGATTGGTGGAGTGCTGCAAAGATGGTTTCCCTTCTGGAAGGTTCTCCCATTTCCACACAGGAACTCTGGAGCTCTGTCAGAGTGACTATCGGGTTCTTCGTCACCTCCCTAAGCAAGGCCCTTCTCCACCAATTGCTCAGTTTGGCCGAGTGGCCAGCCCTAGGAAGAGTCTGAGTGGTTACAAACTTCTTCCATTAAGAATGATGGAGGCCACTGTCTTCTTGGGGACCTTCAATGCTGCAGAAATATTTTGGTACCCTACCCCAGATCTGTGCCTCGACACAATCCTGTCTCGGAGCTCTACGGACAATTCCTTCGACCTCATGGCTTGATTTTTGCTCTGACATGCATTGTTTACTGTGGGAACTTATATAGACAGGTGTGTGCCTTTCCAAATGATGTCCAATCAATTTAGTTTACCACAGGTGGATTCCCATCAAGTTGTAGAATTATCTCTGATCAATGGAAACAGGATGCATCTGAGCAAAATATGTTGTCTCATTGCAAAGGGTCTGCATACTTATGCAAGTAAAGTATGTCTGTTTTTTATTTTTAATACATTTGCAAACATTTCTAAAAACCTGTTTTCGATTGTCATTGTGTGGTACTGTCTGTAGATTGATGAAGAGAAAATGCATTTAATCAATTTTTGAATAAGGCTGTAACGTAAAAACATGTGGAAAATGGGAAGGGGTCTGAATACTTTCCGAATGCACTGTAAATGGGGCGGCAGGTAGGCTAGTGGTTAGAGCGTTGGGCCAGTAACAGAAAGGTTGCTGGATCGAATCCCTGAGCTGACAAGATACAATACTGTCGTTCTGCCCCTGAAAAAGGCAGTTAACCCACTGTTCCCCGGTAGGCCGTCATTGTAAATAAGAATTTGTTCTTAACTGACTTGCCTAGTTAAATAAAGGTTATAAACTGCCTTAATGTTGCTGTACCCCAGGGATCCTCAATAAATACAAATGCAAATGGATAGACACACATTCAAGTGTGAACACATACACATGCAGTTGTACACACATATCGACTCTCACCAGAAATGTTGGTGGTGATCTCAGTTAGGGCGGTCTGGCCGAAGCCCTTGGTTGTGCGGGCACGGACAGAAATCAGATATGTGGTGCCAGGGTGAAGGTTGGAAAACATGTGATAGGTCTCATTCCTCAGCTTCGACACTGTTCTCCTAGGTCCTGGCACATTGATGCCTGGGTCAGACGACTCAATGCTCTGATAGCTGATCTGTGGACAAATAAGAAAAAGACACCAGAATGATTCATATAGCAATTATTTCTAAGAGCATGAGTTATTTACTTTGTGGAGCAACTACCTTTTAACTTTTGTTCAATTGATTTTCTCTGAGGATTCACATCTGACTTTGAAAATTGTGCTGCTGCTTTAAGTCAATGTACTGATTGGCAATGTTGCTTTTCAAATCAAATTGCATTAATCACGTGCTTAGTAAACAACAGGAAAATAGAGAAATAACAGAAAAGTAAAGAAAAGTAAAGTTATAATAAAAAGTAAAGTTATAATAATATATAAGTATATAACTTGGCTATATACTGAGTCGATGTGCAGGGGTACAAGGTAATTGAGGTAGACATGTACATATAACTAGAAATAAAGTGACGGAAATAGTAGCAGCAGCATATGTGATCCAGTCCAGTGTAATGCTGTTATTTTTTCATGAAAGTGGAATCATTATGAAACCGTTATTGTTTTGTGTGTTTACAGATTTCCCAACCTGCGGGTTGCACAATGACAAGATGTTAATGATTTTGTCTGGCTTGCTCATCCATTCATAATGGTCAAACCTGTAGGACATTCATGCTAATGTGGAAATGGGTTCTGTGTGAAATAGTGATGCTGTTGGAAGCAATTTTTTCCCCACCCAGTCAAACTGTCTTATGGGATCCACCCATGTCAGAGAGTAATGTAAAAACTGGGAAAGTTAAATAACACAGACACGCCTTGCTTCCCACTGACTTGAACCAAACTATTGACTATGCAGATTATTTTAAGAGCACGATATGCCCATGCAGGTTTGGTAACTGTGAAGACAGCCAATGACTGTACACAGTACACACAGAGACCTATGTGTTCCTCATAAAAGCCAACATAAAAGCCGATAATAGCCTTCAGAAAGAGCAAAGAGGACCAAGGAGGGGCTTGTGAGGCTGGAGTCATGGCGATCGATGGGCTCAGGGAGACTGGTCAAAGCTTTAATGGGGGAGAAATGAAGAGGATTCCTTCTGTGGCTGTGTCTAAATCTCTCTTTGTCAGCTCAGAGAGATCAGGAAGCTACAGGGAGAAAATCCATCCACTTTATATGTCAAACCACAAATCCCATTTAATAATATCCTCCTTGAGATGACATTGAAAGAGAGAGGGCTGGTTGAAGGCTTGAGGTTGGTATAGGTAATACTGTAATGAGCCCCTACCATAGGTGAAGAGAAAATGGTGAAAGCAAGACTAACGTTACCAATTGTATGTTTTCATCTGCGACCTACTCCAAAATTAGCATGAATAAATTAGTGCTAATAAATGAGGGTGAAAAATGTGATGATGCATGGCAGTGCTAGAGTATATGCTGATCAATATTTTTCTTAACTTCTCTTGGTGACAATGTGCCAGACTATTTGCTAGCTCTAAATGTACTGTTAGATGAGCGGAGAGAAACAGAGAGCGCTCTGGGGATGGACTATGAGCGTGTAAAAAAATGCCATACACAGCCACACATATAGAGAGGCTGATATGTACTGTAGCTTCTGCCTGTATTCTTAACGTCAAACAGCTGTGTTGTGTCTATTACGTCAATTTACAGCCACCTGTAAAATATAGCTAATGTTCTGTCCTTGTTTCTAACTCTCTTTTTGAAAAGTTCTGTGACATTTCTCTCCTAGAACTTACCTGTGCTAATCAATGCCTGTGACACTGCTCTTGCTGACCTATACTACAAGAATCAATGCCTACAAACTCTAATAGGATATGAGGGTCAGGAGTGTGAACCTGAGAATTTTGGGAGGAGATGTTTAGAGAAAGATGATTGGAGGGCATCGAGCAGAGTGGGAAGCATCCTTACCTCATACTGGGTGATGAGACCATTGGGTTCCACTGGCTCCTCCCACTTGAGGAAGATCATGTCTTCCAGGGGGGTGAAGGTCAGCGATTCAGGGGTGATGCCACCGGGAACTATGGGAAACAAGCAACAGGTCGGGAAATTGAAGCAGTAAAATCATGGCAAGTATCTCATAATGTCAATATCATATTCAGTGGTCAATGTCACTGAGTCTCTCTTACAATGTTAGCCTTAGAACTGAGAATTCTGCATCATGTAGGACATAAAGGACTATATTTTGTGTCAGAGTCAGAGAGTGTACAAGCAAAGAGAAAACGAGATGATTGATGGATATAAAACCACTGAAGTAGAGTAATCACTATAGTAAATATCAAGTACTTACAATCAATTCAGATCGATCAGGTTCGTACTATCATCATGAGGGTGAGGTTCATATTACATGATATAAATAAAATACATTTATTTGAGTACTGAGTCTGACAGTGACATGAAGACTACTGTAGCTCTGCTGGAGTCGCTTTTATTGATAACTTTGACACCTTCTGGAAACAGAAGACACTCTTCAGGAATGATGGCGTCCATCCAAATCATCTTGGCTCCTGGACTCCGTCCACACACTTCAAGGTTGCATTGAAACAATGACTGGTAAATGATCCAAGACCAGATCAGTTAATCCCTACCATTGTGACAATGAGTCATCACAACGCTAAATCAAATGTACATGATCTTAAGGGCATTGCAAACACAATGTAAGTCATTTAATGTATGTACCCCTAATTGCACCGAATACATCTGTTCATCCTACAGCTATTGTAAGCAGTAATCATGAGCCTATATACCAGAGTTACTTTTAGCACTGTGGCGGTGTGCAATAGTAGGAAGACCTCAGCTCCAATGTAAATAACATGGGTAAGTCTACCTCTGATAAGCTTCCCAGTAAAGCATTAAAAACAATCAGGCAACACAGAAAAGTGCTAAAAATAGCCAATTTTAACATATGTAGCCTAAGAAACCAGATCCATGAAGTCAATAACTTGCTTGTAAACAGATGACATTCATATTCTGACTATCTCTGAAACTCACTTAGATGATACAGTGGTAGCAATACATGGTTGTAACATCTACCGAAAAGACAGAAATGCCAATGGAGGCGGTGTTGCAGTTTATATTCAGAACCACATTCCTGTAAAGCTTGGAGACGATCTAATGTTAAATACTGTTGAAGTAATAGGGCTATAGGTTCATCTGCCTCACCTAAAGCCAATTCTTGTGGTAAGCGGCTATAGACCACCAAGTGCTAACAGTCAGTATGTGGATAATGTGTGTGAAATGCTTGAAATTGTATGTGATATCAACAGATAAGTATTTTTTCTGGGTGATTTAAATATTGACTTGCTATCATCAAGATGCCCACTCAGGAAAAAACTTCAAACTGTAACCAGTGCCTGCAACCTGGATCAGGTTGTCAGTCACCCTACCAGGGTAGTTACAAACAGCACAGGAATTAAATCAACAACATGTATTGATCACATTTTTACTAACGCTGCAGATATTGCTTCAAAGCAGTATCCAAATCCATAGAATGAAGTGATCACAATATAATAGCCATATCTAGGAAAACCAAATTTCCAAAGTCTTTACCTAATATGGTGTATAAGAGGTCATATAACAAATTTTGTAGTGATTCATATGTTGATGATGTAAAGAATATTTGCTGGTCTGTGGTGTGTAATGAGGAGCAACCACACGCTGCACTTGACACATTTATGAAACTACTTATTCCAGTTACTAATAAGCATGCAACTATTAAGAAAATGACTGTAAAAACTGTTAAATCCCCTTGGATTGATGAGGAATTAAAACATTGTATGGTTGAGAGGGATGAGGCAAAAGGTATGGCAATTAAGTCTGGCAGCCCAACTGATTGGCAAACGTACCGCAAATTAAGAAATCAATCACTAAACAAAATTAAAATTAAAATAATCTACACTATGAAGCAAAGATAAATGATTTAACTTCTTATGGCTGCAGGGGGCGTATTGAGTAGCCAGATTATATGTGCCCATTTCAAACGGCGTCGTACTCAATTCTTGCTCGTACAATATGCATATTATTATTACAATTGGACAGAAAACACTCTATAGTTTCTAAAAACGTTTGAATTATTTCTCTGAGTGAAACAGAAATCCTTCTGCAGCACTTTTCCTGACCAGGAAGTGAAATGTCAGAAATCTATGCTCTGTTCAACCTCATGCCTATACATGGGCGTGTTACGTAGGAGTCTACAAACACTTCCTACGCCTTCCCCTGGTTGTCAAGATGCGGTGAGAGAAGACATTTCGTGTCTATCTTGGTCAGAGGTGGAATAAAAGGTCTTTGTTTGACGTGACCGTCCATATCCTGTTTCTGGAGCGCGCGAAAGAGGACACGGATATGGCTTCTGTTTAGCTGTGGTTATGAAAGACGAACATCTCCGTCTTAGATTTGATTTGATACATGTCACCATATCATCGTAACGTATGTTTTTTCAATATAGTTTAATCAGATTATTGAAACTTTTTCGGGAGTTTTGCCGTGTTCCGTTTTCTAATTTTGTTGACGTTGGAGTAATCCGTGTCACTTGGCAAGTGCCCATGCTATATGAAGAGGGATATTTGCCATTCCAGATCAAAACAACGACTATTCTGGACAAAGGACACCTTATCCAACATTCTGACGGAAGACCACCAAAAGTAAGAAACATTTTATGATGCTATTTCTAATATCTGTCGTGCATGTTGACTGGTCGTGGGCGCCCAAGTGTTTCTGGCTATTGTGGCTATGCTAATATCACGCTACATTTTGTTTGCGCTGTAAAACATTTAATAAATCGGAAATATTGTCTAGAATCACAAGATGCCTGTCTTTCAATTGCTGTACACTATGTATTTTTCAGAAATGTTTTATGATGAGTAATTAGGTATTTGACGTTGGTGTCTGTAAATATTATGGCTGCTTTCGGTGCAATTTCTGATTGTAGCTGAAATGTAAACTATGATTTATACCTGAAATATGCAAATTTTTTGAAAAAAACATATGCTATACAATAAATATGTTATCAGACTGTCATCTGATGAGGTTGTTTCTTGGTTAGTGGCTATTTTTATCTTTATTTGGCCGAATTTGTGATAGCTACTGATGGAGTCATAAACTGATGGAGTAAGAATATTGGTGTCTTTTGCTAACGTGATTAGCTAATAGATTTACATATTGTGTCTTCCCTGTAAAACATTTTAAAAATCGGACATGTTGGCTTGATTCACAAGATGTGCACCTTTCATCTGGTGTCTTGGACTTGTTAATGTGTGAAAGTTAAATATTTAAAAAAAATAACTTTTGAATTTCGCGCCCTGCACTTGAGCTGGATGTTGTCATAAGAGTACCGGTGTCAGGCTGCAGCCATAAGAAGATAAAGAATGATAGTAAAAAGCCTTAAATGAAATTTTGGGGAAAAAGCCAAGGCGGCTCCTTCATTCGTTGAATCAGATGGCTCATTCATCACAAAGCCAACTGATATTGCAAACTACATTAATGACTTTTTCATTGGCAAGATAAGCAAACTTAGGGATGACATGCTAGCAACAAACGCTGACACTACACATCCAAGTGTATTGGACCAAATCATGAAATTTACGAATTCCGTAAAGTCAGTGTGGAAGAGGTGAAAAACTTATTGTTGGCTATCAACAATGGAAAATTACTGAGGATAATAGCAGACGATATTGTCACTCCTATTTGCCACATCTTCAATGTAAGCCTACTAGCGAGCGTGTTCCCTCAGGCCTGGAGGGAAGCTAAAGTCATTCCACTACCCAAGAATAGTAAAGCCCCCTTTACTGGCTCAAATAGCTGACCAATCAGCCTGTTACCAACGCTTAATAAACCTCTGGGAAAAAATTGTGTTTGACCAGATACAATGCGATTTTACAGTAAACAAATTGACAACAGAATTTCAACATGCTTATAGGGAAGGACACTCAACAAGCACAGCACTTACACAAATGACTGATGATTGGCTGAGAGAAATTGATGATACAATTATTGTGGAGGCTGTCTTGTTAGACTTCAGTGCAGCTTTTGACATTATTGATCATAGTCTGCTGCTGGAAAACTTTTGTGTTATGGCTTTATACCCTCAGCTATAATGTGGATAAATAGTTATCTGTCTAACAGAACACAAAGGGTGTTCATTAATGGAAGCCTCTCCAACATAATCCAACTAGAATCAGGAATTCCCCAGGGCAGCTGTCTAGGCCCCTTACTTTTATCAATCTTTACTAACGACATGCCACTGACTGAATAAAGCCAGAGTTTCTATGTACGTGGATGACTCAACACTATACACATCAGCTACTACAGCAACTCAAATGACTGCAACACTTAACAAAGAGCTGCAGTTAGTTTCAGAGTGGGTTAGAAATGTCAATATCTCCTGGCTGAAAGTGGAGGAGATATTGACTTCATCACTACTTACTACATAGAGCCATGACTTAATAGAACTACCCCCATCAAGTAATTGATGCAAGCGGTAAAATTACATTTAAAAAACAGATTAAAAAACACCTTATGGAACAGCGAGGACTGTGAAGCAACACAAACATTGGCACAGACACATGCATACACACACACACACACACTATACATACACATGGATTTAGTACTGTAGATATGTGGTAATGGTGGAGTAGGGGCCTGAGGGCACACATTGTGTTGTGAAATCTGTGAATGTATTGTAATGTTTTAAAATTGTATAAACTGCCTTAATTTTGCTGAAGCCCAGGAAGTGTAGCTGCTGCTTTGGCAGCTAATGGAATCCATAATAAATACAAATATAATTATTGTACTATAGTGGACAGGGCATTTCTATTGTACCATGAGTCTTATGCCTTCAAAATATCAAAATACCTCAGTGAAATAGTGGTGATTAAATGCATCCTCAGCTGATGGCCAGTGATGACATTCCTTAGTATAAATGCTGAATGCTGTTAAGACTCTGTCTGGCCTGGACACCAGGGGAAGCCTGGCCTAGACACATCCCTATAAAAACAATGCTAACTGTTTTTATAGTATCCTCTGTGTGCTGTGGTTTTCTATTCCAGACCACAATCCCCATTAGTCTCTCTCCCTCCCTTTTTCTCTCATTCTCATTCGCTCTCTCACACACTTTTTTTCTTTCTCCCTTTGGTGTGAAAACAGTGCGTTTGTTTAGTTTCTTTTTATTGGAAAAATATATTTGTCCTTCAGCCAGGCATCTGCAATGCACAGTTGGCTGCCTTGGCTCAAAGGGAATATATTGAGAGATATGGGGGAAAATCCGTTCTCTCTGGCTTCATTTTCATTTGAGAAATGAGATGCATCCTTTGGTATGCTGATGCAGCCTCTTGGAGATGGTGTCAATGCTTTTATTCTAGTCTACTGAGGCACAACCGCATGGGACAGGAGACGAACCATGATAGTTATGAATCCTTTCAATCACACTGTAGCTACTGATGTTGACTGACCCCATGTTATCAATCCCAACTGTATAGATAGCCAGATTTTTTTTCCCATTTTAACAGCATTATTTTGTTAATTTGTTAACACAAATACGAATTTAAAGCAGAGATAATACCCTCCAGAGAAAGGTTTTGGATGACTCCCTAGGTACTTCCGGTTATTTTGGTCTCACAGATGTTTCACCACAACCTAAACAGACAGACACCAAAGTGATCCCTGAACAGTCTGTCACTAAAACAGCCAAGTGTTTCTTACAGGTCTCTGGGAAGCAGGGATTGAGAAGGTAGACAGCCATGTGAGGAGGTTGGAAAGCAGCCAATTAGGGCACTCTAACACAAGACGGTTCCTATCAATCTACTTCCTATGAATATGTGCCCTGTATGTATCAGTTCCTTTTTATGTCTCAAACATTCTCCCATGTTATTCTGGTTTCTCTGAATATGTACCCTGTATGAGCTCCTACGTACAGTATATGTCTCCAACATTCTCCCATCACTTACTGTCCTCTTCAGTCTGGAAGGTGACTTCCCGACCCTCCTTCTTGCCCTCAGGGTTGGCGAGCGCCAAACGGACCTGGATGGAGTGGTAGGCTGGCAGGTCGCGCAGGGTGAAGCGTGAGGCATTGTGCTCAACCGCCAGGCACTCACGCACTGTAGTGTTGTGCCCACCGCCACCCCCTGCAGTGGCATAGCGGTAGCACAGGGACACAGAGTAGGTGTGGCAGCGGGTCAAGTTGTAGGCCAGTGTCTCCCACTGCAGGGTCAGCTGCCTGGACTGGATCTCTGAGGCTGTGAGACTTCGCAAGGCCCGTGTGGGTTCTAACAGAGAGGGAAGGCAGGAGGAAGGGAGGGAAGGAAGAGAGAGAAGGTAATGTTATCAACTAGGTCCAGGTCTTCTTTTGAAAAACATGTTTTATCTCAAGAGACTAACCTGGTTAAATAAAACGTAAATAAAAACTGTTTAAACACAGTGTAAATTACGAAATCCGCCAGTTATCTTTATTGCTGGGTCATTTTGGATAGGCTGCATGTTTTTAGTAGTCACCCAGTTACTTCTGGTCACTGCTGGGTTTGGGGCCAACACTGTTTCTTTTGACTCAAGCAGAGAGAACTAAAGCCTTGTCTTTCTATTCCTCCCTCGGCAGAGACAGATAGAGGGATACAGAGGTACTGAGAAGCCTCTGTGCCTTCAAGCACAAGCCAGTCAGTGTTGCAGTAAGAGATACAGGCTACAGGGGTGAGCCAAGGACAATCTCAGGCAACACACTACCAATGGAGGCATTTGTCACATTATTGATGCCTTTTTGTCAAACAGTATTCCACATAATGTATTGTATTGCTTTGTTCTTTTAATAGGGATTCGTAACTAATGGCGGAGGAGAGTGAGAGTGACAGAGGAGATATGGAGCGGAGGGCCCAGCAGTAAGAAGAGTAAGGTTATACCAGCCAACGTCTTCATTCCTGCACTGACTATCACACTCAAAGGGATTCTTCTCTTACTGCAGCTATTTGTGCTGAGAACTAAAACAATGAAGCTAATGCATTGATAAGCAATGGAAGCTTAAAGGAACAAAGGCAGTAATCAAAGGAGATGGATTTGAAAGGTGTTCTCTAAATATGCAAGACACATACGAGCACAAACAGGCACATGCACACACACTAACTCACCACTCAAAAAGTCATCTCTTCCTTGCAGATATTTATCTCTTTATCCCTTTCTATTCATTATATCTCTCCCTGAAGTGTATCCATTTATCCCTTCCTATTCATTATCTTTCTCACTGAAGCAACATTTCATGAGACTGGCAATCTATACTTAAGCCTCTCCACAGTCACCTGTTTACTTTCCAATTATTTTTTTTTGCATTTCGGTCTAGAAGGAAGCATGACCACTGCATTGTTCTGAACATCAGTTTGTGATAGCAGAAAAATATGTGGGCTGGGTAATCAAGTTGTGGTACATTAGACGCGGCAGGAAATGTTTGAACAATTGTTCAATTTGATTGAGGATTGTCTTTATGGTGTAATTGACAGTCTGCACAGTCTCAAAGCTAAATAATGAGGGGCTTTAAACTGACAAACTGATGAAAAAAAACACAGAAGAGGCCACAGTGTGCCCATTGTGGATTTTCATCAAATTTGACTTTTGTGCCACCACCCTTCCCCTTGCCCAGTCTATTTGCCTGCATACCACGCTCGACTGTGTGCAACGCACTCTCCCTGGCAGCCTTCGGAGAGGGGTTGCAGTATCCCCAACATTGCCCAGAGCGACATGCTTATTCCTCACGGTATAGAAGTGAGAGGAAAGGAAGGGGAGAGCTTCTGGTTTATTACCCCCAGTAATACTGATCCATGGGATTAACTGTGGACAGGGTTGTCCTTGGCCTGGGTTGGTGCTAAGCTGTGGAGGGAGTCTGTGGAGACTTAACCACAGGGGAGATGGTAGATGAAGGAAGAGTGAAGCAAGATGCAGTCACTGACAGAGAGGCCTGACATGATGGGCGTGGAAGACGAGCTGTGAAAGGCATTAGCACTCTCTGTAATGTTCCTAATTTTGGTCGGGCACCGGCATGAAGCCCCTCGCTCGGCATAGAGGTTTGGTGGCAGGAGGCTCTCCAGAAGGCTCAGTGACCCAGAAACAGGATGAAGCCTATTAACGTGGTTTGGAAATAACTTGTCTTCTCTGTGATTTACTTGAGGGGCTTAGAGCTACGATAATGCAGCCCTGCTGATAATCACAGTGATGGCTCATCAAGCACACCTGGCTGGCCATCAGAGGCGGGCGGAGACCATGTCCATATTCACGGCCATTAGTTTTACACCACTCACAGGAGTTCCGGGCTCCACTATATAGGTCAGAGCAAGCCAGGTAGAGAGGAGTTGTTCACACGGAACAGCAGAACATACCCAGTCCATGGCAACACTCTTTTTTGGAGAAGAAATTCACTTTAGTTGTGCAAATGGAATATACAAAATGTGGAAATTATAGGCATTTAGCAAGACACCCCCAATAAAGGAGTGATTCTGCAGGTGGTGACCACAGACCACTTCTCAGTTCCTATGCTTCCTGGCTGATGTTTTGGTCACTTTTGAATGCTGGCGGTGCTCTCACTCTAGTGGTAGCATGAGACGGAGTCTACAACCCACACAAGTGGCTCAGGTAGTGCAGCTCATCCAGGATGGCACATCAATGCGAGCTGTGGCAAGAAGGTTTGCTGTGTCTGTCAGCGTAGTGTCCAGAGCATGGAGGCGCTACCAGGAGACAGGCCAGTACATCAGGAGACGTGGAGGAGGCCGTAGGAGGGCAACAACCCAGCAGCAGGACCGCTACCTCCGCCTTTGTGCAAGGAGGTGCACTGCCAGAGCCCTGCAAAATGACCTCCAGCAGGCCACAAATGTGCATGTGTCTGCTCAAACGGTCAGAAACAGACTCCATGAGGGTGGTATGAGGGCCCGACGTCCACAGGTGGGGGTTTTGCTTACAGCCCAACACCGTGCAGGACGTTTGGCATTTGCCAGAGAACACCAGATTGGCAAATTCGCCACTGGTGCCCTGTGCTCTTCACAGATGAAAGCAGGTTCACACTGAGCACATGAGCACATGTGACAGGCGTGACAGAGTCTGGAGACGCCGTGGAGAACATTCTGCTGCCTGCAACATCGTCCAGCATGACCGGTTTGGTGGTGGGTCAGTCATGGTGTGGGGTGGCATTTCTTTGTGGGGCCGCACAGCCCTCCATGTGCTCGCCAGAGGTAGCCTGACTGCCATTAGGTACCGAGATGAGATCCTCAGACCCATTGTGAGACCATATGCTGACATGCACATTTGTGGCCTGCTGGAGGTCATTTTACAGGGCTCTGGCAGTGCTCCTCCTTGCACAAAGGTGGAGGTAGCGGTCCTGCTGCTGGGTTGTTGCCCTCCTACGGCCTCCTCCACGTCTCCTGATGTACTGGCCTGTCTCCTGGTAGCGCCTCCATGCTCTGGACACTACGCTGACAGACACAGCAAACCTTCTTGCCACAGCTCGCATTGATGTGCCATCCTGGATGAGCTGCACTACCTGAGCCACTTGTGTGGGTTGTAGACTCTGTCTCATGCTACCACTAGAGTGAAAGCACCACCAGCATTCAAAAGTGACCAAAACATCAGACAGGAAGCATAGGAACTGAGAAGTGGTCTGTGGTCACCACCTGCAGAACCACTCCTTTATTGGGGGTGTCTAGCTAATTGCCTATAATTTCCACATTTTGTCTATTCCATTTGCACAACAGCATGTGAAATTTATTGTCAATCAGTGTTGCTTCCTAAGTGGACAGTTTGATTTCACAGAAGTGTGATTGACTTGGAGTTACATTGTGTTGTTTAAGTGTTCCCTTTATTTTTTTGAGCAGTGTACATTTACATTAGAACAGTGTGTGCATCCTCTCTCACTTCGAAACTATAACATTCCCTCTCCTCTTTCCCTGTCTATCTCTTTCAAAATATAAAAACATTTTCCTTATGTATCTCTACTTCCTATCATTTATATTTTTTTCTGTGTTTTTGAGTGAGAGCTGGCTCTGGGCTCTCTATTTTACTGTCTGCGGCTATTGGGAAAAGGGAGTGTGCTTATTGTGTCATCAGAGAGAGGACATGGAGGCTATGTTTGGTGGAACAGGGAGGGGGGTGTGAGAGATGGTTTGTGGTGGGAAGAGATCGCTGTGCATATTAAAGACTGATGTCTGTAGAAGACATGGGACAAATGGAAAAAGGCATGAATTTTGTGGTTGAGTATCCGTGCGTGTGTGTGTGTGTGTATGTGCGTGTATGTGTGTGTGTGTGTTAGTTGTCTTCTTCCAGCACAAATTATATTTTTACAAAGACAACCTCTCAATCTCACAGAGGGGTATCAGTCTGGAACACAATTTTGCCACATTATCGTCACAGTCCATGGTCTGTTATTCCGCTTTTCAAATTCAACAATATAATGAGCAATTACTCTGAGATTAAATAAAGTCTGAGCATCTAGCTGTTGGGCATCTGTACTTTGAATAGTCTGAAGAAATATTCTCCCTAAAATGACCAAAAAATATGAGGAGAGTTTCTGAGGTTTCGGAGGTAAAATCCACAGAGGAAGCAAACAGCTTGTAGAGTGATACCTCTCCCTCTATTTATCAAGACTAGAAACATACCAAGACCAAGAAAACTAGAATGATCTTACAATAAAAACTTGCAAATCATTTCAAAAAGTATGTGGCTTTAAAAGTATGATATGGTATGGTAAGATTTTATCAAGGATTTGCAAGTGGTTATTAATAACATGTATTACCAAAATATTCTGTGTTACCAAACACTGCCAACTATGAGAATGTCACATACTGTACAAGCTTATCTAGACCCTGTCACACCGCCCAGACCCTCACCTGCACACTTAGTTCTGCTGACGAGGGGTGGTCCAGGTGGTCCGGTGCCGCCCTCTCCGGGCCGGGTCAGCAACACACTAATGTGATACTCCGTGTCTGGGTCCAGGTGCCACAGCTTGTAGGTGACCATGTTGACCCCATGGACCTCGGACCAAGGTGATTGGCTGGCCCGGTACTCAATCTCCTTCCTGATAATAGGGCCATCTCCCAGGATGGAGTTGGTGTTGAGCTGGATGATCAGATATGTGGAGCCCGCTCGCAGCAGCTGTGGGGGCGCGATAGGGGAGGGGGGAACTGTGGGAAGAAGACAGGGTACGAGGCTGTGAGTTTATTTAAATGTTATTATTGCTTCTATACACTGTAGCTGTATTTCATCCATCCATTATGTGACATTTGAGGACTATGTTGGTCGGAAGTGGTTGAACTGCATTCCACTGTACTTAAAAGTACTATATACTATTGCTAATCAGTCTTATACAACATGCTTATCAGTTTTTTTCATCCTTTTACTCTAAATAGGCCTCCTTTTACTACATCCATAACCTTCAGGTTTAAAAGAAAATGTTTCTTATTTTTTATTTCACCTTTACTTAACAAGGTAGGCCAGTTGAGAACAAGTTCTCATTAACAACTGCGACCTGGCCAAGATAAAGCAAAGCAGTGCGACACAAACAACAAAACAGAGTTACAAATGGAATAAACAAACGTACAGTCAATAACACAATAAAAAAAAATATATATACAGTGTGTGCAAATGAAGTAAGATTAGGGAGGTAAGGCAATAAATAGGCCATAGTGGCGAAGTAATTATAATTGAGCAATTAAACACTGGAGTGATAGATGTGCAGAAGGTGAATGTGCAAGTAGAGATACTGGGGTGCAAGGAGCAAAAAATAAATAACAATTGTTGGGGATGAATCAGAATTAGTTGGGTAACATAGATAAATTTGTTTTATTTATATAATATGCTTATTTGAGATACTTGTCATTAGAATGTCTCCTTTTGGACTAAACTGTTGGCAGTTGCACTTTTCCCTTCTCTGCTAGGGAAAAGTCACTTGGGGCCCAGAGAGGGGAGAGGTCAGGCTTGTCTTTTACGTGTCTCTGGAAATATGCAGAATATCAGAAAAGAAGAGGTCAGAATGGAACATTGTCTGCGTATGTGAATGTATCTGTTAAACCATGTGAAGGGATGATTAAGGGGGAACCAATTATCTCTTGGCTCCACAATGTCTGTACGGCAGTCACTCCCTCCTTTTCCCATTGGGGGGAGGAGTATGGCAGTGTCTGGAACCATTGTATGTCCCCTCTGATGTTGCATTAATCTTGAGATAGTATATGACCTAGAAGTCACTCCCCTCAGTGAGCTTGTCCAGGAATGGGGAGAAGAGGGGGTGTATTTGAGATGGGAGTATCTAGAGTTAGCAATTGATATATGCCATTGGGTGAGGTAATGTTTTGGTACTATGAAGTACCAGGAACGAGATTAGAACCTCGTCTTAGAGGCCAAACTGAACGATAATTTATAGCTAATGCTATCTGGCTATGGGATACTCCTCTCTCAAGTAAAAGTATTTCTTTGTGAACTGTTCCTAAGATCTGTGGTTCGTCATGTAAGTTGAGAGGGGTGTATCTTGGCTCTAAAAGATCTTGGTATTCTTTTGTATGGACGCTCTCAAATTCACTGAATTGATCTGAGAGTCAAAGGGCTATGGTGAAGCTCATACAATTAAAGATGAAGTTTAAGTATAACTCTGACTTGTGTGTGGTTTATAACTCTCCTCATTTAGTAATACAGGAAATTACCACAACCCAATATGGGGATGAGGTAGTTGGATGGGCTATTTACAGATGGGCTATGTACAGGTGCAATGTTCTGCGAGCTGCTCTGACAGCTGATGCTTAAAGTTAGTGAGGGAGATATGAGTCTCCAGCTTCAGTGATTTTTGCAATTTGTTCCAGTCATTGGCAGCAGAGAACTGTAAGGAAAGGTGGCCAAAGTAGGAATTGGCTTTGGGGGTGACCAGTGAAATATACCTGCTGGAGCGCGTGCTGCTATGGTGACCAGTGAGCTGAGATACCTTTACCTAGCAAAGACTTGTAGACGACCTGGAGCCAGTGGGTTTGGTGACAAATATGAAGCGAGGGCCAGCCAATGAGAGTATACAGGTCACAGGGGTGGGTAGTATATAGGGCTTTGGTGACAAAATGGATGGCACTGTGATAGACTGCATCCAATTTGCTGAGTAGAGTGTTGGAGGCTATATTGTAAATCACAACGCCGAAGTCAAGGATCGGCAGGATAGTCAGTTTTACGAGGGTATGTCTGGCAGCAAGAGTGAAGGATGCTTTGTTTCGCGAAATAGGAAGCCCATTCTAGATTTAATTTTGGATTGGAGATGCTTAATGTGAGTCTGGAAGGAGAGTTTACAGTCTAAACAGACATCTAGGTATTTGTAGTTGTCCATATATTCTAAGTCAGAACCGTCCATAGTAGTGATGCTGGACGGGCGGGCAGGGGTGGGTAGGGGCGGGCAGTGATCGGTTGAAGACCATGCATTTAGTTTTACTTGCATTTAAGAGCAGTTGAAGGCCACAGAAGGAGAGTTGTATGGCATTGAAGGTCGTGGGGAGGTTAGTTAACACAGTGTCCAAAGAAGGGCCAGAAGTATACAGAATGGTGTCGTCTGCGTAGAGGTGGTTCAGAGTATCACCAGCAGCAAGAGTGACATCATTGATGTATACAGAGAAAATAGTCGGCCCGAGAATTGAACCCTGTGGCACCCCCATAGAGACTGCCAGAGGTCCGGACAACAGGCCCTCCGATTTGACACACTGAACTCTGTCTGAGAAGTAGTTGGTGAACCAGGCGAGGCAGTCATTTGAGAAACCAAGGCTGTTGAGTCTGCCGATAAGAATGTGGTAATTGACAGAGTCGAAAGCCTTGGCCAGGTCGATGAATACGGCTGCACAGTATTGTCTTTTATCAATGGCGGTTATGATATCGTTTAGGACCATGAGTGTGGCTGATGTGCACCCATGACCAGCTCGGAAACCAGATTGCATAGCGGAGAAGGTACGGTGGGATTCTAAATGGTCGATGATCTGTTTGTTAACTTAGCTTTCGAAGACCTTAGAAATGCAGGGTAGGATAGATATAGGTCTGTAACAGCTTGGGTCTAGAGTGTCTCCCCCTTTGAAGAGGGGGAGGACTGCGGCAGCTTTCCAATCTTTGGTGATCTCAGACGATACGAAAGAGAGGTTGAACAGGCTAGTAATAGGGGTTGCAACAATTGCGGCGGATAATTTTAGATAGAGCGGGCCCAGATTGTCTAGCCCAGCTGATTTGTAGGAGACCAGATTTTGCAACTCTTTCAGAACATCAGCTATCTTGATTTGGGTGAAGGAGAAATGGGGGAGGCTTGGGCAAGTTCCTGTGGGGGGTGCAGGGCTGTTGACCGGGTGTTACGCCCTGACCATAGAGAGCTTTTATTCTCTATGTTGGTTAGGTCGGGGTGTGACTAGGGTGGGTCATCTTGGGGATTATGTTTCTATGTTGGCCAGGTATGGTTCCCAATCAGAGGCAGCTGTTTGTCATTGTCTCTGATTGGGGATCATATTTAGGCAGCCATTTCCCCTTTCTGCTTTGTGGGATCTTGACTATGTATCAGTGCCTGTTAGCACTATTGTTAGTTTCACGTTTCGGTTTGAGATTTTTTGTTTTTGTTTTGCTGTCAGTTTCACCTAGTAAAAAAAGATGTGGAACCCAGATCACGCTGCGCTTTGGTCCACTCATTATAACGATCGTGACAGAAGATCCCACCAACAACGGACCAAGCAGCGTACCCAGGAGGAAAGCCAGGAGTGGAGGACACCCTGGACATGGGAAGAGATTATGGCAGGAGACAGAAGCCTGCCATGGAAGCAGGCGGAGGCAGCGAGGGAACAACAGCGACGACGCCAGGGTCGTCGCAAGGCCAAAAAACAGCCCGAAATATTTTTTGGGGGGAACACTGAGTGGTCGGCGACGCTGAGGGGCGAGTTTGAGACCGAGGAGGAATATTGGGACAGATTGAGTGAGGAGTGGGCAGTGAAAGTTGAGGGGAGTGAACCAGAGCCAATTCCCCGTACTCACCGTGGGGAGCGTGTGACCAGTCAGGCACCATGTTTTGCGGTGATACGCACAGTGTCTCCAGTGCGCATTCACAGCCCGGTGCGTTCTGTGCCAGCTCCTCGCACTTGTCGTGCTAAAGTGGGTATCTGTCCAGGACGGGTTGTGCCGGCTCAGCGCACCTGGTCTCCAGTGCGTCTCCTCGGTCCAGGATCTCCTGTGCCGGCTCCACGCACTGTATCCCCTGTGTGCCTTCATAGCCCAATGCGTCCTGTACCTCCTCCCCGCACTCGCCCTGAGGTGCGTGTCACCAGTCCGGTGCCATCTGTACCGGTCCCACGCATCAGGCCTCCAGTACGCCTCCACAGTCCAGTACGTCTTGTGCCTCCTCACCGCACTCGCCCTGAGGTACGTGTCACCAGCCCGGTGCCACCTGTACCGGTCCCACGCATCAGGCCTCCAGTAACCCTCCACAGTCCAGTACGTCCTGTGCCTCCTCCCCAACACTCGCCCTGAGGTGCGTGTCACCAGCCCGGTGCCACCTGTACCGGTCCCATGCATCAGGCTTCCAGTGCACCTCCACAGTCCAGTACGTCCTGTGCCTCCTCCCCGCACTCGCCCTGAGGTGAGTGTCACCAGCCTGGTACCACCAGTGCCAGCCCCACGCAGCAGGCCTCCAGTGCACCTCCACAGTCCAGTACGTCCTGTGCCTGCTCCTCGCGCTCGCTCTGAAGTGCGTGTCACCAGCCCGGTGCCACCTGTACCGGTCCCACGGATCAGGCCTCCAGTGTGCCTCCACAGTCCAGTACGTCCTGTGCCTGCTCCTCGCGCTCGTTCTGAGGTGCGTGTCACCAGCCCGGTACAACCAGTGCTGGCCCCACGCACCAAGGTTCCAGTGACAGTTCCCAGTCCAGAGCTTCCGGCGACAGTTCCCGGTTCACTGTATCAGCTGGAGGTTTGTTAATGTAGCTTTACATTTACTTATGTATTTACTCAAATATGATTATTTTTCGAGATCCCTGAAAATTTGTTTTTTATCGAAACATGATAACTGATATGATAAATGTTAGCCAAAAACACCTCAGAGGTGAAACACAACAAAATGTGTTCTACATTGCGGGAACTGAACACTGTCCTCCATGGGCCTATTTGCATTTGACATGATTACTTTGTGCATGCAATCTATCGGCTGAATGGGGAGCACTTGTGTGATCTGAAATTAGTTGATCAAGCTAATTAACCTGTTGGGGATGGGGGCGCTGTTTAGACTATTTATGCTAATGTGGCTAATTTTTTAAACGGCTTCCCACAAAATCCTTGATCGTACAATATGCATATTATTATTATTATTGGATAGAAAACAGTCTATAGTTTCTATAGGAGTTGAAATTTTGTCTCTAAGTGGAACAGAGCCCATTCTACAGCAATTTCCCTGACATGGAGTCAGATTTGAGAAACGTTGGCCACTTTTCTGAAGTCATTTAAACGGGCACTGTCGTTGCTATGACTATACGGACACTTCTTACGTCTTCCCCTGGATGCCTTTACGTGATGACGATTCCAACGGGCTCGATTGCTCGTTCACAGGCCCTACAAATGAAAAAAACCTTTAGCTAGCAAGTCTTTTCTTGCTGCGTAACGCGCGTGGAAGACACCGACCCTCTCCTGTTCCAAGCGTTAGTTTAGCCTGTTATATTTCTCCGGTCATCTTTTCACTCGTTATAGGAGTTACAAACATCACAAAGTAGTTAATTTAAAGCGTTTTATAGCAATTTATATCCGTTTAGTGCGATTTTGGGACATTTATTTTTGCAACGATGTGAAAAGTTGGGCACGCTTTTCAGTTCATCCCGAACGTAGTTGACATTTCCACATGGCAAGAGGACAGCTTTCCACCAAAAGACGATTTCTCCCAAGAAAGGATCCTTTGCCCAAGATACTGATGGAAGAACAGCTCAAGGTAGGACATTTTTATTATGATAAATCGTGTTTCTGTCGAAACATTTTAGTGGCTTAGGACGCCATGTTTTTTGACGTAGCTTCGCTTGGCGCAAACTGTATTGAAAAGTAAGGATAAATTAAAAAATGTAATAACGCAATTGTATTAAGAATTAAATTGTCTATCAATCCCTGTCCACCCTATATTTTTTAGTCACGTTTATGAGTATTTATGTATAAGAGTAGATCACTGTCTAAGTGGCGCAAGGACGTTTTCTTTACCAGCTTGTCTACATTTCACATTGTCTAACCATGATTTTGGTGGCTAAATATAAACATTTTCGATCAAACTGTATATGCATGTTGTAATGTGATGTTACAGGAGTGTCATCGGAAGAATTCTGAGAAGGTTAGTGAAAAAATTAATATCTTTTGGCGATGTTGACTTTTATCGCTCACTTTGGCTAGAATCAATGCTGGGCTGCTAATTGCTATGTGCTAAGCTAATATAACGATTTATTGTGTTTTCGCTGTAAGACACTTAGAAAATCTGAAATATTGTCTGTATTCACAGGATCTGTGTCTTTCGATTCGTGTATGCTGTGTATTTTTACGAAATGTTTGATGATTAGTAGTTAGGTAAACACGTTGCTCATTGTAATTATTCTAGTCCATTTGTGATGGTGGGTGCAATTGTAAACTATGCCATATACCTGAAATATGCACTTTTTTCTAACAAAACCTATCCCATACCATAAATATGTTATCAGACTGTCATCTAATGAGTTTTTTTGTTGGTTAGGGGCTATAACTATCTTAGTTTAGCCGAATTGGTGATGGCTACTGGTGTTGGTGGACAAATAAAAGATGGTGGATTATGCTAATGTGTTTTTAGGTAATAGATGTACATCTTTACATATTGTGTCTTCCCTGTAAAACATTTTAAAAATCGGAAATGTTGACTGGATTCATAAGATCTGTGTCTTTCATTAGCTGTATTGGACTTTAATGTGTGAAAGTTAAATATTTTAAAAAAATATTTTTTTTGAATTTCGCGGCACTGGTTTTTCAGTGGGGGGGGGGGGGGAGTGCCGCTAGCGCCACGCTGATCCTAGACAGGTTAAAAGGCTGATTACCCTCTTGTTAGCGGGGGCAGTGGGGAGGGGTGTTTATAAAAGCCTTGTTAATGGCATCGCACTGCAGTCCCTGTGAAATACAACTCAGAGTAGCAGTAACTAACGGAGCAGCTATGAGTTATGGCCCCATAGCAGAATCGGCTATGCCTCAGTTATCAGGAGTCAGGACAGAACACACCATGCCAAAAATAATCCACATATTCTGAATGTAAAAAAGATACGGCAACAACAATGTCACTAGTATAATGCTACTAACAATTCCAGAGCTGAAAATTATTTGTACAGCTTTCTACAGAACTGAGTACATTACTTGGAGATGTGAATTGATTGAGGATGTTGTTTACTGACAGATACTGTGTGAGCTTAGTGCTGCTCTGGCTAGGGGCTGTGCTGTCATCCACCAAACGGTCCGCATCACTAAACTCAACGTAATCCGTGCTGTCACATCTATCGATGGATTAGATTGGTGCTACTTCACAAACCCGCCTTTACTCACTCTCTCTCCCCTCCTCTATTTTTTCTTACTCTCTCTCTCTCTCCTCTTTCCCTCCGTCTACCACCTCTCCCTACTTTCAAGGCCTGTTTTAAGAAGTGATGATGCAAAGGATATAAAGGACGAGAGGAGACGAGTAGAATATGATTTCTCCATGTCCTTATTTCCCTCTCCATCTCATTCCTCTGGTTTAGGGATTGGGGCCTGGCGTGGCATCAAACCCTCCTATTCACCCATATTCAGCCATGTTATCAAAGAGCTGTCAGAGCATTGTCAGGCTCTAGGGTTAGAGTGAGTAATGGAACTGAGGCCGGGCCATCTGCAGGACATGATATGAGGGGGCAGAGATGTTGGATCAACATTGGAGTCCAATAGATCAGCTCTCCAACACTGCTGTACTGATCAAACTCGAACATTATTATTAACCTTTATTTCAACAGGGAAGTCATATTGAGACTAAAGTCACTTTTACAAAAACAAGCACATACATCAGGCAAACATAAATAAAGACAATATACACATGGCGGCAGTTGTTAGAGCGTTGGGCCAGTAACCGAAAAGTTGCTGGATCGAATCCCTGAGCTGACAAAGTAAAAATCTGCCGTTCCACCCCTGAGCAAGGCAGTTAACCCACTGTTCCTGGGCGCCAAAGACGTGGATGTCGATTAAGGCAGCCACCCACACCTCTCTGATTCAGAGGGGTTGGGTTAAATGTGGAAGACACATTTCAGTTGAAGGCAGGTATCCCCCTTTCCATTAAATACACATGAAAATACAAAACACAGTCAATCAAAACAAACACATTATTCATCCCTTGGTGACACTGCCAGTCCCAAGATATTATCACAGACAAGTTGTATTTCTTAATTGAATGGAGTGATATGGGCAGCAGGTATCCTAGTGGTTGCTGGTTTGAATACTTAAGGTAAAAAGTATGTCGATATGTGTCATTGAGCAAGGCACTTAAACTATTTATTGTATGTGACAGTAAAACATATTTTGTTTTTATTTAATGTTTATTTATAGCGTCCACATACATATTTGGAGTTACAATTATTGTATTCGAAGGACTGCTTTGCTTACAATAGCGCATGCATCATAGTCTATATCAGTGGATCCCAAACTTTTTATAGTCCCGTACCCCTTCAAACATTCAACATCCCCTCTACCACCAGGGTCAGCGCACTCTCAAATGTTGTTTTTTGACATCATTGTAAGCCTGCCACACACACACACTATACAAAACATTTATTATACATAAGAATGAGTATGAGTTTGTCACAACCCGGCTTGTGAGAAGTGACAAAAACCTCTTATAGGACCAGGGCACAAATAATAATATAATAATTATAATCAATAATGTTGCTCTTTCTTTAACCTTCTTACATATAAAACCTTATTTGTTCATCGACAATTGTGAATATCTCACCACAGGTTAATGAGAAGGGTGTGCTTGAAAGGATGCGCATAACTCTGCAATGTCGGGTTGCATTGGAGAGAGTCTCAGTAAATCATTTTCCACACAGAGTCTGTGCCTATGTTTAGTTTTCATGCTAGTGAGGGCCGAGAATACACTCTCACATAAGTACGTGGTTGCAAAGGGCATCAGTGTCTTAACAGCGAGATTTGCCAAGGCAGAATACTCTGAGCGCACCCCAATCCAGAAATCTAGCAGTGGCTTCTGATTAGATTACATTTTTGCAGAACCGCTTGTTGCAATTTTGATATCGGTAAGTGGACTAAAGGCAGGGCATGAAAGGGATAACGAATCCAGTTGTTCGTGTCATCTGTTTCAGGAAAGTACCTGCGTAATTGCACACCCAACTCACTCAGGTGCTTCGGTATAACACATTTGACATTGTCCGTAAGCTTGAGTTCACTTGCACACAAAAAATCATACAATAATGGAAATACCTATGTGGTGTCCTTGTTAATGCAGACAGAAAAGAGCTCCAACTTCTTAATCATAGCCTCAATTTTGTACCGCACAAAATTCTAGATTCAGATCATTCAGGCGAGAAAAAACATCACCCAGTCTTGTGAAAAACACGTCATCATGCAAACGGTGAGACAAGCGAAAATGATGGTCAGTAAAGAAAACTTTAAGCTCGTCTCTAGTTTAAAAAAATGTGTCAATACCTTGTCTCTTGATAACCAGCGCACGTCTGTATGTTGTAAAAGTGTTACATGGTCGCTGCTTATATCATTGCATAGTGCAGAAAATACAGCCTTGCACAAGTATTCATCCCCCTTGACGTTTTTCCTATTTTGTTGCATTACAACCTGTAATTTAAATTGATTTTTATTTGGAATTCATGTAATTGACATACACAAAATAATCCAAATTGGTGAAATTAAATGGGGAAAAAATTGTTGACTCAAAAAATGATATGAAGCCCCTAAATAAGACCTGCTGCAAACAATTACCTTCAGAAGTCACATAATTAATTAAATAAAGTCCACATGTGTTCAATCTAAGCGTCACATGATCTGTCACATTTATATACACCTGTTCTGAAAGGTCCCAGAGTCTGCAACACCACTAAGCAAGGGGCACCACCAAGCAAGCAGCACCATGAAGACCAAGGAGCTCTCCAAACAGGTCAGGGACAAAGTTGTGGAGAAGTACAGATCAGGGCTGGATTATAATTTTTTTTTTGAAACTTTGAACATCCCACGGAGCACCATTAAATCCATTATTAAATAAATGGAAAGAAAATGGCACCACAACAAACCACCAAAACAGACCAGGTGTCACGTTCCTGACCTTATTTCCTTTGTTTTGTCTTTGTTTAGTTGGTCAGGACGTGAGCTGGGTGGGCATTCTATGTTATGTGTTTCTATGTTGGGTTCATTTTCAATTAGCCTGATATGGTTCTCAATCAGGGGCAGGTGTTTTACGTTTCCTCTGATTGAGAACCATATTAAGGTAGGCTGTTCTCACTGTTTGTTTGTGGGTGATTGTTCCTGTGTCAGTGTTTGTACCACACGGGACTGTTTCGTTCGTTCGTGTGTTCCTTCCTGTTCGTGCGTTCATGTGTTTTGTTGTCAAGTTCAGGTCTGTTCACGTCGTTTGTTATTTTGTAGTTTGTTCAAGTGTTTTTTCGTCTTCGTTTTAAATAAACAAGATTATGTCTTCACAATACGCTGCATTTTGGTCCAATCCTTGCTCCTCCTCAGAAGAGGAGAAAGACGAGCGTTACACCAGGCAAGGAGGGCATTTATCAGAGAGGAAACAAAGAGACCAAAGATAACCCTGAAGGCTCCACAGCAGAGATTGGAGTATCTGTCCATAGGACCACTTTAAGGCATACACTCGACAGAGCTGGGCTTTACAGAATAGTGCCCAGAAAAAAAGCTATTGCTTAAAGTGTTCGCCAAAATGCATGTGGGAGACTCCCCAAACATATGGAAGAAGGTACTCTGGTCAGATGAGAATAAAATGGAGCTTTATGGCAATCAAGATAAACGTTATGTCTGGCGCAAACCCAACACCTCTCATCCCCCCGAGAACACCATCCCCACAGTGAAGCATGGCGGTGGCAGCATCATGATGTGCGGATGTTTTTCTTCGGCAGGGACTGGGAAACTGGTCAGAAATGAAGGAATAATGGATGGTGCTAAATACAGGGAAATTCTTGAGGGAGACCTGTTTCAGCCTTCCAGAGATTTGAGACTGGGATGGAGGTTCACCTTCCAGCAGGACAATGATCCTAAGCATACTGCTAAAGCAACAATCAAGATGTTTATGGGGAAACATTTAAATGTCTTGGAATGGCCTTGTCAAAGTCCAGACCTCCATCCAATTGAGAATCTGTGGTATGACTTGAAGGGTGCTGTACACCAGCGGAACCCATCCCACTTGAATGAGCTGGAGAAGTTTTGCCTTGAAGAATGGGCAAAAATCCCAGTGGCTAGCTCATAGAGACATACCCCAAGAGACTTGCAGCTGTAATTGCTGCAAAAGGTGGCTCATCAAAGTATTGACTTTGGGGGCGTGAATAGTTATGATTAGTGAATAGTTATGCATGCTCAAGTTCTGTCTTATTTCTTGCTTGTTTCACTTCAACGTGGTATGCATGTTGTGTAAATCAAATGATACAAACCAACCAAAAAAAGCCATTTTAATTCCAGGTTGTAAGGCCCCAAAATAGGAAAAATGCCAAGGGGGATGAATACTTTCGCAAGCCACTGTACACGTGAGTTCAGGGGCCTTGCTATAACAAAGTTAACCATTTTCACTGTAGTGTCCAAAACGTCATTCAAGCTGTCAGGCATTCCCTTGGAAACAAGAGCCTCTCGGTGGATGCTGCAGTGTACCCAAACGCCATCGGTAGTAACTGCTTGCACGCGCGGTACCACTCCACTATGTCTCCCTGTCATGGCTTTTGCGCCATCAGTACATATACCAATACATCTTGACCACCAAAATCCATTTGATGTCATAAAGCTGTCCAGTACATTTAAAACCTGTTGAGGCTAGGGAGTGCTGTTGTCACTATTTATGGAAATCGTGTAATTTTTGAAACGGCTTCCTACAAAATTCTTGATCGTACAATATGCATATTAGTATTATTATTGGATAGAAAACAGTCTATAGTTTCTATAGCTGTTGAAATTTTGTCTCTGAGTGGAACAGAACTCATTCTACAGCAATTTCCCTGACATGGAGTCAGATTTCACACATTTTGGCCCCTGTTCTGGAGTCAGTTTAAAGGCCACTGTTATTGCTATGAGTATACGGACACTGCTTACGTCTTCCCCTGGATGCCTTTACGTGATGACGATTTGAATGGTGTGGATTGTGCAATCACAGCCACTATAAATGAAAAACACGTGTAGGTAGGCACTCCTTTCCTGCTGCGTCGGACGCACGGTGGGCACCGACCCGTTCTTTTTCCAAGCATTAGTGGAGCCAGTAATATTTCTCAGGTCATGTTTCTACTCGTTATAGGAGTTAAAAACATCATAAGGTAGTTAATTTAAACCGTTTTATAGCAATTTATACCCGTTTAGTGCGATTTAGGGACATTTATTTCTGAGACACTGTGAATCTCTGGGCACGCTTCCAGTTCATGTCGAATGCAATGGGTATTTCTACATGGCAAGAGGACAGCTTTTGACCAAGAGACGATTAGACCCAAGAAAGGATTCTTTGACCAAGATTCTGATGGAAGAACAGCTCAAAGTAGGAACAATTTATTATGATAAATCGTGTTTCTGTCGAAAAATGTTAATGGCTTAGGACGCCATCTTGTTTGACGTAGCTTCGCTTGGCGCAAACTGTATTGAAAAGTAAGGATAATTTAAAAAATGTAATTCCGCGATTGTATTAAGAATTAAATTGTCTATCAATCGCTGTCCACCCTGTATTTTTTAGTCACGTTTATGAGTATTTATGTATACGACTAGATCACTGTCTAATGTGGCGCAGGACATTTTCTGACCAGCTGGGCTACTTTTCTCATTGTCTAACCATGATTTTGGTGGCTAAATATGCACATTTTCGAACAAACTGTAGATGTATGTTGTAATGTGATGTTACAGGAGTGTCATCTGAAGAATTCTGAGAAGGTTAGTGAAAAAATTTATATATTTTGGCGATGTTTACGTTATCGCTCTCTTTGGCTAGAATCAATGCTGGTGTAATGTTTGCACATGTGCTATGCTAATATAACGATTTATTGTGTTTTCGCTGTAAGACACTTAGAAAATCTGAAATATTGTCTGTATTCACAGGATCTGTGTCTTTCGATTAGTGTATGCTGTGTATTTTTACGAAATGTTTGATGATTAGTAGTTAGGTTAACACGTTGCTCATTGTATTTATTCTAGTCCATTTGTGACGGTGGGTGCAATTGTAAACTATGACATCTACCTGAAATATGCACATTTTTCTAACAAAACCTATCCTACACCATAAATATGTTATCAGACTGTCATCTGATGAGCTTTTTTCTTGGTTAGTGGCTATCAATATCTTAGTTTAGCCGAATTGGTGATAGCTACTGGTGTTGGTGGACAAAGAAAAGATGGTGGATTATGCTAATGTCTTTAGCTAATAGATTTACATCTTTACATATTGTGTCTTCCCTGTAAAACATTTTAAAAATCGGACATGTTGGCTGGATTCACAAGATCTGTGTCTTTCATTAGCTGTATTGGACTTTAATGTGTGAAAGTTAAATATTAAAAAAAAAGATTTGTTTTGAATTTCGCGGCTCTACCTTTTCAGTGGGGGTGGGGGGGGTGTGCCGCTAGCGGCACCCCAGTCCTAGACAGGTTAAAAATATCCTCTCCTGTTGCTTTGGTTTCCAGAAGAGGATGTCTTCCTTAATTGACCCCCATAAATATAACGGACATATACCATGAGTTGTGCCAGGCCCACCACGTCTGTTGACTCATCCAGCTGTAACGCATAGTATTCCCTGGCTTGTATATGAAGCAGTAATTGTTTCAAAACATCTCCTGACATGTCACTGATGCATCGTAAAACAGTGTTGTTTTGATGAAGGCATTGTCTTTATCGTTTTTTGGGCCTTTTCCCTAAGCATTGTCCCAGCCATATCCGCGGCAGCAGGAATAATTAAGTCCTCCACCATAGTATGGGGCTTGCCTGTCCTAGCCACTCGGTAGCTCACCATATTAGATGCTTCTAGCCCCTTCTTATTAATGGTATCTGTTGCTTTTATACATGTCTTACTACTCTAAAGTCGTCTGTCACGTCCTGACCATAGTTCTTATGTGTTTTGCTTGTTTTAGTGTTGGTCAGGACGTTAGCTGGGTGGGCATTCTATGTTGTGTGTCTAGTTTGTCTGTTTCTGTGTTCGGCCTAATATGGTTCTCAATCAGAGGCAGCTGTCAATCGTTGTCCCTGATTGAGAATCATATATAGGTGGCTTGTTTTGTGTTGGGATTTTGTGGGTGGTTGTTTCCTGTCTTCTGTCTTTGTGTTCTGCACCAGATAGGACTGGTTTTCACATTTATTGTTTTGTTGTTTGTAGTGTTCACATATTCTTTATTAAATTATGTTGAACACTAGCCGCGCTGTGACATCGCCTTAATTCTCGCTCAAAAAACTCCCATGGATTATTTTTCAAATTGGCATGTTTGGTTTCTAAATGTCTGCGTAAGAGTGAAGGTTTCATTGAGTTGTGAGATAGTATTTTTGCACATATAACACACTGTGGCTGAGGAAAGGCAATACTCCCAATATAAGTGAACCCCAATCAATGTAGTTCTTATCATATTTGCGCCTCTTCGATGGTCCAACATCCCTGTCTGTTGTTCAGTGCTTTCCCGGGTAAAGGGGCAGTAGCTCTTCGGCTGCATCAGATTCACAACTGTCAGTGTCCATGCTAGCTGGGCAAACAACGAATGTAGAATTACTGACGCTAGCATTGGATGTGCTTGTGGAAGCAGAACAACTTCTGTCGTCGACAGGTGCAGGGGTAGTACTGCTGGTAGTAGTAGTACTACAGGTAGAGTTGGTGTGTGTCTCTATGGACGCGGGCCTTACTTTTCTTATCCAATTTCGAGCAAACGGAATGAGCAGCAGCTACGTTTGGCTACATACGGATCGTAAATGGAATTCCTGCGATGGAGTACCGGTTGATGTGATTTGACGTTAATTATTTGACTAGGCTACCTGTATTTGACATTGTGTTGTTATTTCGCTGAAAAACTAGATATTATTTTATTTTTGGCAGTGAAATGAGGCTACCCTCGACGGCATTGCATGTACCGCTGTTGGGGAATACCTGGTCTATATGATAATATCAATCAAGCACTTCAATGTGTTGATTGAATTATGCCACAGCTGACAAGTGTGTTTGACGTGTAAATTGATTAATGATTCATTAATGTTAATTTTACTGCCTTTGCTAACACAAAGTAACATGACTAAATCAGTTGCATTCAGTTCACCCTTGGTTTATAGACCTACAGTACAGCATATTGAGAGATCCTAGCCTCGTTCCACAGACTGACGGCGGGTGCATTTACCTTTGACGATGAGTTCAGCGAAGTTGGAGACCCCAGAGCTCCTGGAGGACTGGGTGACACATCGGTACAGGTCCTGGTTGTTGCACTGCACACTGTCCACCTGTAATGACGCCACAAAGCGCCGGTGACTCAGGTGCTTGACCAAGGCTGTAGATGTCACGTCCCCACTGTGCCTCTGGAGAGAGAACACAGGATGGGTCAAATATAAACAAGCACACAAAAATGCATGCCGACAACCATCCATGGGGATCAGTGGACAAAGGGCTGGAAAATGTGTGTGCAGCGTTTGTGTGTTGGAGTCACTTTTAATTATTAATTGATCTACCGTTTCTATGATAGGCCACTGTAATCGATGGTACCATTCTGCTCATCTGATGAAGGTGCACATGGATCAGATTCAAACTTTGAGACTGAGATCGAGTCATTGAAGACAGACCAGCAGAAAGAGAAACATCATCTGAGGGCAGAGACACGGGCGACAGCTGATGCATTGGTCCAGAGCCAGACGTCATTGGCAGAGAGTCGAAAAATTACGCATTGCATAGGGCGAGGAATGAGATCTCACAATCCAAGTCACAATCCATGCCAGGGACACCTGTGAGCTCTGTAACTCCACCACCTCTGAGACAAGCATGGAGAAACTAAAATGTTCAATTATATTCCATGATATTCTTAAAATATATGTGTTGGCGGAATATCAGCAGGTGATGTCTGCTAAATAATCAAGTTGATTGCACAGACATATAGCCTCGGCACCTACATAAAGCTCTGTGTGGGCGACCTTATGCAACCGCAAAATGTTGGATAAAGCATATACTTTACAGTATTGTATTTCTTAATCAGCATCTTTATGATTTCGTTAATAAAATAATGATATAAAATACTCTTTCAAAATGCAGATGTTTATTTAGTTATGTATCTATAATTAATTACTATGGGAATAAATATAACTGAATTACAGAAATAATGTTTTTTTGAAAACAAAATAATCTCCAAAATATTGGTATATATTATCAAGTTGATGGCACAGTCATATAGCCCGGCACCTACATAAAGCTGAGGGACTCACTCATTCATGGCTTTGGATCAAAATAAATAAGTACCAACATTCTTTCTGATAGTCTTAAATAAATAAATGTTTTGGTTATCCTGACCTGGACACCATTTACAGTATTATAATAGCACTCCTGATTGGCGCAGCGATCTAAGATGCTGCATCACAGTGCAAAATGAGATGCTACAGATGCAGGTTCAATACCCATGTCGGCCGCCACCTGGAGACCCATAAGTAATTATTGGCGGTCACGTCATTGAAATAAATATTTTTCAATATACTGTAGACCTACCATAGGCGACATGAGTCTCACTAGTGTTGGGTAATGTGTTGTTAAAAGTGGTGTAGGTCTTATTTATTTAAAGAGCATATTGAAGTTAGAAGCAATAGCCTACAACTATTTTAGCACCATTTCGCACTGCTCTGAGACAAGCTTGGGGACTGGTCTTGATAAATCAATGAGGTTTTTATTTTCACTGAATCTCCATTTGTCTGTTGGCTAGACTACAATTATACAATTAGGGTGAATAATGTTATGCTCTTAGTGCAACCTTTATTTAACTAGGCAAGTCAGTTACAAATTCTTATTTACGGACAGCCTACTCCTTCCTCCCAATTGGGAAATCGAACCCCAGTCTCCCACGTGCCCGCACGACACAGGGATTCTTTAGCTAAATAGCCCAGTACTGTAGCCTACTCCCGACCATCACGTTGTACAGCGACATATTTTCCAGAGGGTTTTTCATTTTTCTTGGAATAGAAACACCATAATATTAATCAAATTCATTAAGCAACATTTCTTAAAATCAGTTCCATATACAATGTTCTAACAAAATAGGTTTTAAACTATTCTGACCAAATAACTATACATAAACGTTACTAAAAAATACATGTTGTATAGGAAATGATAGATACACTAGTTCTTAATGCAATCGGCGTGTTAGAATTCTAAAAAGAACTTCATTACGACATCCAGCTTAGGTATAGCGAGAGAGTACCCAAAATCTGGGCGCAAACGACTATTTCACATGTTCGACAGATTTATGAAATAGCATCATAAAATGGGTCCTACTTTTGATGATCTTTCATCAGAATGTTGTACAAGGGGTCCTTTGTCGGGAACAATCGTTGTTTGGATTTAGAATGTCCTCTTCTCCAGTCAATTAGCACGGAAAGCTAGCAAAGTAGCCCGAAGCTCTCCTTCCTGAACAAAGGCACACAACGCAACACGCCTAATGTCCCGAATAAATTTCAATAATCTAATAAAACTATATTGAAAAACATACTTTACGATGATATTGTCACATGTATCAAATAAAATCAAAGCCGGAGATATTAGTCATCCGTAACGACAGCTTATCAGAAGGCAAATCCAGGTCCCTTCACGCGCTCTCCAGAAAACAGGAAACTGGTGACACGTCATGCCGAGAGCTATTATTCGACCCCAGATCAAGTTACACACTCAATTTCTTCTCTCACTACTTGTCGACATCTAGTGGAAGACGTATGAAGTGCATGTATTCTAATAAATATCAAGGACCTTTATAGGCAGGGCCTAGAACAGAGCATCGATTTCAGATTTTCCACTTCCTGACAGGAAGTTTGCTGCAAAATGATGCATAATGTGCATATTTTGCATATGCATATTTTACGAGCAAGAATTGAGTACGAGGCAGTTTAATTTGGGAACGATTTTTTACAAAGGGAAAACAGCGCCCCCACATTGACAAAAGGTTAAATCCAATTCAATCAGTATAGATGAAGGGAAGGAGACAGGTTAAAGAAAGATTTTTAAGCGTTGAGACAATTCAGATATTGATTGTGTATGTGTGCTATTCAGAGGGTGAATAAATGGGCAAGACACAATATTTAAGTGCCTTTGAACAGGGTATGGTCGTAGGTGCCAGGCTCACTGGTTTGTGCTGGGCTTTCAAGCTCAACAGTTTCCCGTGTGTATCAAGAATGGTCCACCATCCAAAGGGCATCCAGCCAACTTGACACTCTGGGAAACATTGGAGTCAACATGATCTAGCATTCCTGTGGAATGCTTTCGACACCTTGTAAAGTCCATACCCATGTCCCTAATGGTTGGTGTACTCAGTGTATATAGGCCTATGCGTACCCATACGCTCTAATATGCGTATGGGTGTTTTGAATTAATCCTCACCTTAAAAGTGCTGTCCATTTCTTTGTGTTAGGCTTTGAAACAACATCCACAACATTTGTGTATGCTCCATCTTCTTAAATCAGCTAAACGGAGTGCAATATTTGAGGCAGTCTGCATAGTAAGATTATTGTTCCCTTGGTGGAGCCATGACACTCAGCTAACAACATAATAACTAAATACGCTTCAATTATTGCTATCCAGGCCATTTAAGTTGAGTGATTAAACAGGATGATTGTCCAGCAGCATGCAATTAAAATGGCAGGGGTCATTCCCCTATTTAAACATGTACAATGACAATCAGGAACTTTAAATACAAACAAATGAAATCTTGTCAAGATAATAATGACTATGAGAGCAATGTTGGTTATGAGGGCCATTAGTTTATTCAGTGCAGGCGCCGGAAGTCAGTCATCTTTTGTGTCCATACTGTAGCAATATAGGGTGCTATCACCACCCAGCACTCAATACATTTAAATCCACATGAGTAGCTATAAGTGCATGCCTGATGGGCTTAATGTTTCACCCTTTAGTCACTCTAATGTGTAGTCTTGCAGATGAATAGCAGGGTGTAAGCTTTCATGTTTTGGTACAGAGCAAAAGGAAACGAAACAGAGAAAATGACTCTGACACCAGTGCTCTTCAAAGCCAGAATATATCACGGAGAAGAAGTGGGCATGACAAATGTAGAGCGAGCGCATGAAAAAAAATAACCAAAACAAAAGAGATTACTGGTGCTGGGAAAGAAAGCTGCAGTAGAGATGTTGTTGAATGAAAGCAGGTATCCCACTGAACCCTTCAAGGCATTTCTCACATTGTTGTAGTCCATTATCACCACAAGTATCCTTCAAGCCTATAGTCTCAATAACAGGCAACCTTGAGCCTAACATTAAGCTAACGTTTAGGCAAAGGCCTTTCCCAGTGTGTGAAATAGCAGGCTTGCCTATCAACACATTCCTCTCTCTCTTTCTTTTTAATTGAAAAACAGCTGGTGAGTAAACAGAATCAGTCTCAGAGAACACGTAGGGCGTTCCATAGGGCAGCGCACAATTGGCCTAGCGTTGTCCATCATTGTAAATGAGAATTTGTTCTAACTGACTTGCCTAGTTAAATAAAGATAAAATAAAAGTATTTGTGCTGTCCAAAGCCACGGTGGACATGTTTGCAAACTCTCAAAAGCCGCAGACCACACAAGCCCCAGCTGTCACAAGTAAAAAAAACTCTGATGAGGGTCAAGCAGTGACAACCTGTCTGGTCTGGTGGTCATACCAAACCAAACCCTCAATCATAGACTTCAGTGGCCATTGCCCATGGCTTACTTCTTTTATCTGTTCATTTTTTTCTCCCTTCACTAAAGGATATTAGGGAAATCAGGTTAATCAAATAAACCTGAGAAGGATTATGTAAACAATCAGGCTGGAGCGAATTACTAAGAAAACTATCTTGAGTACTTTTGTTATTGCGAATGTTAGTGCCGTTATTGACAGGCCCCTACTGGAGGAATATGTCCTTGTGATGTGACAAAATGGTTTGTTTGATATCATTCTCACTCAGATGTTAGAGTTTTTGAACGTTGAAGGAAGGACAGAGTCTCAAAGTGGAAGATGATGATGTGCATTGCATCTCAAGGATTGCATGGTGTTGTAACTGCTTTCGTCTTCCTCCTCTGACGAGAAGTAGTAGGAAGGATTGGAAGACCAATGCGCAGCGTGGTACGTATCCATATTTATTAGAATACTTTCCCAGAATGAACAAAAACAATAAACTGACGAAAACCAACGAAGCTACAGTCCCGAACTAGTGAACACAGAAAAAACAGGAACACACGAACAGGAACAGGAGCTCCGGACTGAAGGGCAGCTCCGGACTGAAGGGCAGCTCCGGACTGAAGGGCAGCTCCGGACTGAAGGGCAGCTCCGGACTGAAGGGCAGCTCCGGACTGAAAGACAGCTCCGGACTGAACGACAGCTCCGGACTGAGGGGTAGCTCAGGCTGAGAGCAGCTCCGGACTGAGGGGTAGCTCAGGACTGAGGGGCAGCTCCGGACTGAAGGGCGGCTCCGGACTGAAGGGCGGCTCCGGACTGAAGGGCGGCTCCGGACTGATGGGCGGCTCCGGACTGATGGGCGGCTCTGGCGGCTCCTGACTGGCGGGCGGCTCTGGCGGCTCCTGACTGGCGGGCGGCTCTGGCGGCTCCTGACTGGCGGGCGGCTCTGGCGGCTCCTGACTGGCGGGCGGCTCTGGCGGCTCCTGACTGGCGGGCGGCTCTGGCGGCTCCTGACTGGCGGGCGGCTCTGGCGGCTCCTGACTGGCGGGCGGCTCCTGACTGGCGGGCGGCTCCTGACTGGCGGGCGGCTCTGGCGGCTCCTGACTGGCGGATGGCTCTAGCGGCTCCTGACTGCCGGACGGCTCTGACGGCTCTGGACAGACGGGCGGCTCTGACGGCTCTGGACAGACGGGCGGCTCTGACGGCTCTGGACAGATGGGCGGCTCTGACGGCTCTGGACAGACGGGCGGCTCTGACGGCTCTGGACAGACGGGCGGCTCTGACGGCTCTGGATAGACAGGAGACTCTGGCCTGATGAGGCGCACAGTAGGCCTGGTGCGTGGTGTCGGAACTGGTGGTACCGGACTGGGGACACGCACAACTGGGCGAGTGCGGTGAGCAGGAACAGGGCATACTGGACCCTGGAGACGCACAGTAGGCTTGGTGCGTGGTGCCGGAACTGGTGGTACCGGGCTGGGAACACGCACCTCAAGGCGAGTGCGGGGTGCTGGAACTGGGGGCCTGGTACGTGGTGCTGGCACCGGAGGGCTGGTGCGAGGGACTGCCACAGGAGGGCTGGTACGTGGGCTGCCACAGGAGGGCTGGTGCTTGGAGAAAGCACCAGATAGACCGGACCGTAGAGGCGCACTACAGGTCTCGAGCACCGAGCCTGCCCAACCCTACCTGGCTGGATGATCACTGTAGCCATGCCAGTGCGGCGAGGTGGAATAAGCCGCAATGGGCTATGTACCCGTACAGGAGACACCATGCGTAGGGCTGGTGCCATGTACCCCGGCCCGAGGAGACGCACTGGAGACCAGATGCGTAGAGCCGGTTTCATGGCACCTGGCTCGATGCCCAATCTAGCCCGGCCGATACGAGGTGCTGCTATGTACCGCACCGGGCTATGCACACGTACACGTCCAGGAATCCTGTGATCGCTGCTGCTGCTGCTGCCCGTTACCACGCTGCTTGGTCCGGTTGTGGTGGGTGATTCTGTAACGGCTTTCGTCTTCCTCCTCTGACGAGGAGTAGTAGGAAGGATCGGAAGACCAATGCGCAGCGTGGTACTTATCCATATTTATTAGAATACTTTTCCAGAATGAACAAAAACAATAAACTGACGAAAACGCACGAAGCTACAGTCCCAAACTAGTGAACATAGAAAAAAACAGGAACACACGAACAGGAACAATCACCCACAAAATATACTACAGAACAGGGTACCTAAATATGGTTCCCAATCAGAGACAAAGACTAACACCTGCCTCTGATTGAGAACCATATCAGGCCAAACAAGAAACCCCACATAGAAACAGAAAACATAGACTGCACACCCCAACTCACGCCCTGACCATACTAAAACAAAGAAAACCAAAATAACTATGGTCAGAACGTGACAGGTGTAAGTATCACATACTGTAAGAGGTGGTGGTAAGAGTCGTGGATGTGTGGTCATTGCTGTGAGAGACAGAGGCTGTAAAACAAAAGACTATCACAATGCTCTTTGAAACCTTCCATCAGGCCTTCATATGTGAGGTTTTTAAAACCAATGAATGTTATTCACTCAGACATACACTGCAGTGGCCTTCCTGACCTTCAGCGGGATGGAATTGTCATGAATAAAGCATACAAGTGGGAAAAGGGGATATTAAAAACAGAGCCCTCTATTTGGATAAAGGAAGAAGGCTGTGAAGAAAGAAGAGCACTGTGATTTCATGAGCAAACTGGATTTTAAAAGGTGCTGGGCTGGAGAGTCTTCAAAGCTGGAGCGTAGCATTAAAACTCTCCCCAATGCTCTGCTGAATTTGAATACTAACACAAGCATGTTTATACAGTTGAAGTCAGAAGTTTACATACACGTTAGCCAAGTACATTTAACCTGTTATGGCTGCAGGGGGCGTATTGAGTAGCCAGATAAAATGTGCCCATTTCAAACGGCGTCGTACTCAATTCTTGCTCGCACAATATGCATATTATTATTACAATTGGATAGAAAACACTCTCTAGTTTCTAAAACCGTTTGAATTATTTCTCTGAGTGAAACAGAACTCCTTCTGCAGCACTTTTCCTGACCAGGAAGTGAAATGGCAGAAATCGATGCTCTGTTCAACTGCATGCCTATACATGGGTGTGATACGTAAGAGTCTACATACACTTCCTACGCCTTCCCCTGGTTGTCAAGATGCGGTGAGAGAAGACATTTCGTGTCTATCTTGGTCTGAGGTGGAATAAAAGGTCTTTGTTTGACGTGACCGTCCATATCCTGTTTCTGGAGCGCGCGAAAGAGGACATGGATATGGCTTCTGTTTAGCTGTCGTTATGAACGACGAACATCTCCGTCTTAGATTTTATTTGATACATGTCACCATATCATCGTAACGTATGTTTTTTCAATATAGTTTAATCAGATTATTGAATTTTTTTCGGGAGTTTTGCCGTGTTCCGTTCTCTAACTTTGTTGACTTTGGAGTGATCCGTCCCACTTGGCAAGTGCCCATGCTAAATGAAGAGGGATATTTGCCGTTCCAGATCAAAACAACGACTGTTCTGGACAAAGGACACCTTATCCAACATTCTGACGGAAGATCACCAAAAGTAAGAAACATTTTATGATGCTATTTCTAATATCTGTCGTGCATGTTGACTGGTCGTGGGCGCCCAAGTGTTTCTGGCTATTGTGGCTATGCTAATATCACGCTACATTTTGTTTGCGCTGTAAAACATTTAATAAATCGGAAATATTGTCTAGAATCACAAGATGCCTGTCTTTCAATTGCTGTACACTATGTATTTTTCAGAAATGTTTTATGATGAGTAATTAGGTGTTTGACGTTGGGGTCTGTAAATATTATGGCTGCTTTCGGTGCAATTTCTGATTGTAGCTGAAATGTAAACTATGATTTATACCTGAAATATGCAAATTTTTGGAAAAAAGCATATGCTATACAATAAATATGTTATCAGACTGTCATCTGATGAGGTTGTTTCTTGGTTAGTGGCTATTTTTATCTTTATTTGGCCGAATTTGTGATAGCTACTGATGGAGTCATAAACTGATGGAGTAAGAATATTGGTGTCTTTTGCTCACGTGGTTAGCTAATAGATTTACATATTGTGTCTTCCCTGTAAAACATTTTAAAAATCGGACATGTTGGCTTGATTCACAAGATGTGCACCTTTCATCTGGTGTCTTGGACTTGTTAATGTGTGAAAGTTAAATATTTAAAAAAATATATATTTTGAATTTCGCGCCCTGCACTTGAGCTGGATGTTGTCATAAGTTTACCGGTGTCGGGCTGCACCCCAAACAGGTTAAACTCAGTTTTCACAATTCCTGACATTTAATCCAAGTAAAGATTCCCTGTTTTAAGTCTGTTAGGATCACCACTATTTTAAGAATGTGAAATGTCAGAATAGTATTATTGAGAATAATTTATTTCAGCTTTTATTTATTTAATCACATTCCCAGTGGGTAAGTTTACATACAGTCACCTAGTATTTGGTAGCATTGTCTTTAAGTTGTTTAACTTGGGTCAAACATTTCGGGTAGCCTTCCACAAGCTTCCCACATTTGTCCTGACAGAGCTGGTGTAACTGAATGAGGTCAGGGCTTTGTGATGGCCACTCCAATACCTTGACTTTGTTGTCCTTAAGCCATTTTCCACAACTTTGGAAGTATGATTGGGGTCATTGTCCATTTGGAAGACCCATTTGCGACCAAGCTTTAACTTCCTGACTGATGTCTTGAGATGTATCCACAATATATCCACATACTTTTCGTTCCTAATGATGCCATCTATTTTGTGAAGTGCACCAGTCCCTCCTGCAGCAAAGCACCCCCACAACATGATGCTGCCACCCCCGTGCTTCACGGTTGGGACGGTGTTCTTCGGCTTGCAAGCCTCCCCCTTTTTCCTCCAAACATAACGATGGTTATGGCCAAACAGTTCAGAGGACATTTCTCCAAAAAGTACAATCTTTGTCCCCATGTGCAGTTGCAAACCATTGTCCGGCTTTTTTATTGTGGTTTTGGAGCAGTTGCTTCTTCCTTGCTGAGCGGCCTTTCAGGTTATGTCAATATAGGACTTTATACTGTGGATAAAGAAACTTTTGTATCTGTTTCCTCCAGCATCTCACAAGGTCCTTTGCTGTTGTTCTGGGATAGATGTGCACTTTTCACACCAAAGTACATTCATCTCTAGGAGACAGAATGCTCTCCTTTCTGAGCGGTATGATGGCTGCATGTCCCATGGTGTTTATACTTGCGTACTATTGCTTGTACAGATGAACGTGGTACCTTCAGGCATTTGTAAATTGCTCCCAAGGATGAACCAGACTTGTGGAGGTCAATTTAAAATAATGCTGAGGTCTTGGCTGATTTCTTTTGATTTTCCCATGACGTCAAGCAAAGAGGCACTGAGTTCGAAGGTAGGCCTTGAAATACATTCACAGGTACACCTCCAATTGACTACAATTATGTAAATTAGCCGATCAGAAGCTTCTAAAGCCATGACAACATTTTCTGGAATTTTCCAAGCTGTTTAAAGGCACAGCCAACTTAGTGTATGTAAACTTCTGACCCCCCCCCCCAAAAAATGAAATATATTACTATAAAATCTATCGTTCATGAAATCACACATGAAAAACACCAAATTAAAGCTACACGTGTTGTGAATCCAGCCAAGATGTCTGATTTCAGCCATTTTCCCAGCCAAAGATAGGAGTCACAAAAAGCAGAAATAGACATAAAATGAAACACTAACCTTTGATGATCTTCATCAGATGACACTCATAGGACATCATGTTACACAATACATGTATGTTTTGTTCGATAATGTGGATATTTATATCCAAAAATCTTAGTTTACATTGGCGCCAGAGCCACATCTAATAACAGAAATACTCATCATACACTTTGATGAAAGATACATGTTTTACATAGAATTAAAGATACACTTGTTCTTAATGCAACCGCTGTGTCAGATTTCCCAAAAACTTTACGGAAAAAGCACACCATGCAATAATCTGAGACGGCGCTCAGATATAACAACATTTCTCCGCCATGTTGGAGTCAACAGAAATAAGAAATTACATCATAAATATTCCCTTACCTTTGCTGATCTTCATCAGAATGCACTCCCATGAATCCTAGTTCCACAATAAATCATTGTTTTGTTCGATAATGTCCATTACTTATGTCCAAGTAGCTACTTTTGCTAGCATGTTTTGTACACGTCCAAACGCTCGCGCAGATCCAGGCTAACGTCGGACGAAAACTTCAAAAAGTTATATTACAGGTCGAATAAACTTGTCAAACTAAGTAGAGAATCAATCTTCAGGATGTTGTTATCATAAATATTAAATAACGTTCCAACCGGAGAATTCCTTTGTGTCTACAGAAGTAATGGAATGCAAGGCGATATCATTTGGAATGCGCATGACCAAGAACTGGCACTCTGCCAGACCACTGACTGAAACACCTCCCATCCGGCCCCACATCACAGTAGAGGCTTCATTTAACGTTCTACAGACTGTTGACATCTAGTGGAAGGCGTAGGACGTGCAAACAGATCCATATCTTACTGAGATTTGAAAAGGCGATGAGTTGAAAATCGACCAGCCTCAGAATTCTCACTTCCTGTTAGGATTCTTTCTCAGGTTTTTGCCTGCCATATGAGTTCTGTTATATTCACAGACATCATTCAAACAGTTTCAGAAACTTCAGAGTGTTTCTATCCAATAGTAATAATAATATGCATATATTAGCATCTGGGACAGAGTAGAAGGCAGTTCACTCTGGGCAAGCTATTCATCCAAAAGTGAAAATGCTGCCCCCTATCACAAAGAAGTGGTTGAAAAACGAGTTTTAATGGCTCCAACCGAAGTATATGTAAACTTTCGACTTCAACTGTAAATCAAAGACACTCATCCATCGTTTCAACTTTCCCTCTTTAATGGCGTGACCACAAATACACTTCAAGTAGAACTCAAAAGTGCTGGTATTCCCAAAGAGACCTGCATTCAAATAATATTTGGTTTCTTTGAAATACTTCAGCTGTGCTTGATTGAGCTTGCCTGGCTCAATGGAACCACTTTAATAGTTGAAAATGAATGCAAAAGTGCAAATCCATCTACCTGGCACTCCAGACAGGCTCAATCAAACTCTGAAACGTATTTGAAAGAAAATAAATACTACAGGTGTGCCCCCAAATCCCCACTGACCTCCAGGAGGAACTTCTCAGCTTCCGATGCCCGGCCCGATGCCACACACTGGAAGGTGGCATTCTGCCCAGTGTTGACCTCCTCATCCCCCAGCCGGGAGAAGTGGGGCGCCTTATCTGTAGGAACAGAACGAGAGAGTAGAGATCAAAAGGACTGCTGTGCCATGACAGACAGCCAATCACAATGCCAGCCACCCAGACCAACAAAATAAATGCTTTTTTTCAAAATACGTTTTACAAAGTTATGTGTAGCAAAACGCCCATGTCCTTCATTTCGAGGGCTTTGCAGCTATACTAGGGCTCCCGAGTGGCGCAGGGTCTAAGGCATTTCAGTGCTAGAGGCGTCACTACAGACCCTGGTTCTATCCCGGGCTGTATCACAACCGGCTGTGATCAGGAGTCCCATAGGGGCGGCGCACAATTGGCCCAGCATCGTCCTGGTTAGGGGAGAATTTTGCCGGGGTAGGCTGTCATTGTAAAATAAGAATTTGTCTCAACTGACTTGCCTAGTTAAATAAAATAAAAAATTCTACATTTTGTGATTTCTAAAGAGCTGCAGTAAATTTTCATAAATCAGACTTTGTTCCAGCTTCATTACCAGTGTGAGATGTGTGTGACTGTGAAAGTATGAAATGTCACCTTCGGCAGCTTTTCACATTATACAACAACGTAATTCAAACTTTTATGTTTAATTAGATAAGAATCAGAGACTAATTTTCTCCCATGAAGAATCTCACCGATGGTTGGAGAAGGACTCATTGACATATTGCTTGTTCTCTCCCTTTATTGTCCTACAATAAACTCATAAAGAGATCGGGCGTCAATGGAAGTTAGGTGAACATCCTTCAGCCAGATCCCCAGACTCCAGAGAACTCAGAAATCAGGCTCAAGAACATTGTTGTTGATGAACAAACAGCACTCTTCTAATAAGGACGAGCTCCGCAGTGAGTCAGAGTGTGGGTGCTGCAGCAGCAATCCCACCCAGCTACACTGTGATTAACACTGGAGCTCTCCTGCTCGTCCACAGTTCTATGAGACGGACTTCCCGCAGAGCCTAACCACTGGGTTAGAGCCTCCAGCAGAGGCCACAAAATGGAGGACAACCCAACCTGTCAATCAAAGGGATTGACAGACAGGAGATGTTACTTTAGAGGTGGAGTAGTAGTGAAATCAAAATGAGAGAGGTGAATGTTTCAAGTCCTGCTCTTCCATGTTCAGTGTTTCATTACACTGTTGCTTTCTGGCAGATAGAGAGAATTTGTTGATCTACTTTGTGTAAATAGGCAGGGGGAGAGGCGAAGATGCCTCTTGCATTTGTAGTACACAGGTGGTCATGTTTCCCATGGACGACTCCCCCGTCTAAGGTTAATTCATAATTCATCGTAGCTATGAGCCACCATAAACAAACACAAAAACTAATGTCATAAAAAAACAGGTCCTTCTGTTGTCTAAAGAACTTGGTAGTATAATTGTGTCAGATCACATCCCGGGGACTCTTTACCATGATAAATATTTCATTTGACTGCAACACTGGTTTCAGAGTCAAAGACTAGGACTATGGAGACTACAGCAGAAGTGTCAAGCGTGCTTAGCAGTTTTACCAGAATTTGCAAGAAGGAAGGAGCTTGGTGGCTTTTCTTCTTTTTTTCTTCATATTTACATTTACATTTAAGTCATTTAGCAGACGCTCTTATCCAGAGCGACTTACAAATTCCTTCCTTAGACTTTTTTTCACTTCACTTTTGTCTCCTTTCCCTGTGACAAATGGTGCAGGCTGGCCGTGTGCCACCTTAGACAGTACTGCGCCCAGGTCCTGATGACAGTCTTAATTATTTAATGGTAGCACTGAGGGGGTGTAGAAAATACCATCTGCTCTCCATGGGAAACGCAGGGAAACACTGGATGGCTAGGCAGGGACATAGTTAGCATCTCTGATTTAAATCCCATACAGTAGAAACTCTACTGTACAAAAATATAAACGTAACATGTAAAGTGTGGAAACATTTTTAATTGACTAAAATAAAAGATCCCAGAAATGTTCCATATGCACAAAAAGCTTTTTTGCAAATTTGTTTACATCCCTGTTAGTGAGCATGTCTCCCTTGCCAAGATAATCCATCCACCTGACAGGTGCGACATATCAAGAAGCTGATTAAACAGCATGATCATTACACAGGTGCACCTTGTGTTGGGGACAATAAAAGGCCACTCTAAATGTGCAGTTTTGTCACACAACACAATGCCACAGATGTCTCAAGTTTTGAGGGCGTGTGCAATTGGCATGCTGACTGCAGGAATGTCCAACAGAGCTGTTGCTAGAGAATTTAATGTTTCTGTACCATAAGCCATCTCCAACGTAGAGAGTTTGCCAGTACATCCAACCGGCCTCACAACCGCAGACCAAGTGTAACCTCGCCAGCTTGGGGCTTGGGAGGGGGGGGTGGGGGGGGGGGGGGTTGCTGAGGAGTATTTATATGTCTGTAATAAAGCCATTTTGTGGGGAAAATCTCATTTTGATTGGCTGGGTGGACCTGGCTCCTAAGAGGGTGGGCCTATAACCTCCCAGGCCCACCCATGGCTTCGCCCCTGCCCAGATATGTGAAATTAATAGATTAGGACCAAATTTATTTATTTCAGTTGACTGACTTCCTTCTTTGAACTATAACTTATCCTCCAATTACACTGTTCCGAAACCCTCATGACAAGGGAAAAAAAGCCCAGAGTATATCCTCACCTCACGCTCAAGTCACTTATAATAGAGTCACGTATATCTAACTACACTAAAGGTGTTAACTGAATTCCAAATTAGTGAGCTGGCAGATCACTTTTTGATCAGCAGTACAGTATGTTGGGGGACAAACATGTCACAGGGAGAGAGAAGCTTTGTCCATGGCTTAAGCTCAGGCGTGTTATCCACTGGTGTTACTGCTTTTCCCAGGAAATGTCTACTTCTCTAGGACTAATAGCACACTAAGCCTGTGTTATCCAAGGTACACTGTGCACACACAGACAGACTTAACCACTGTATAAAAGCAGTGAGAAACCACCTAGTGAACAAACCACCACATGTCTTCTCCCAGAGAAGTGGTTTCCAGACTTTTTATAGTACTGTACCCCTTCAAACATTCAACCTCCAGCTGCGTACCCCCTAGCACCAGGGTCAGAGCACTCTCAAGTGTTGTTTTTTGCCATCATTGTAAGCCTGCCACACACACACTATACTATACATTTCTTAAACATAAGAATGAGTGTGAGTTTTTGTCACAACCCGGCTCGTGGGAAGTGACAAAGAGTTCTTATAGGATCAGGGCACAAATAATAATATAATATATATTTCTCTTTTTTTACCATCTTACATATAAAACCTTATTTGTTCATTGACAATTGTGAATAACTCACCACAGGTTAACGAGAAGGGTGTACTTGAAAGGATATACATAACGCTGCAATGTGGGTTGTATAGGAGAGTTTCAGTCTTAAATAATTTTCCACACACAGACTGTGCCTGTATTTAGTTTTCATGCTAGTGAGGGCCGAGAATACACTCACATAGGTACGTCGTTGCAAAGGGCATCAGTGTCTTAACAGCGAGATTTGCCAAGGCAGAATACTCTGAGCGCAGCCCAATCCAGAAATCTAGCAGTGGCTTATGATTAAATTACATTTTTGCAGAACCGCTTGTTGCAATTTCAAATAGGCTCTCTTGTTCAGATATCGGTAAGTTGACTAGAGGCAGGGCATGAAAGGGATAACAAATCCAGTTGTTTGTGTTATCCGCTTCGGGAAAGTACCTGCGTAATTGCGCACCCATCTCACTCAGGAGCTTCGCTATATCACATTTGACGTTGTCTGTAAGCTTGAGTTCATTTGCACACAAAAAATCATACAATAATGGAAAGATGATGGACCTGTGTGTTGTCCTTGAGTAACAGGGTTATATTGGTGACTCCCCTTGCCACTTTATTGTTAAGCCAATGGATTTTTGGTTTTGGTATTGTTTTGCCTTCACCTACTCAACATGGTATGTTATTGTCTGGTTTGCGTGGCTTGCTTACGAGGGAGGATATTTCAGTTAGAATCGTCCCAGTGAACAAGCACCAAACCAGTGTGCGTGAGTGCAGAGTTGGATGGTGAGCCGTGCATTGCATGACGTGCAATTTTGTGCTTTTTCTATCCGAATAAATCTCCATGACTGATGCTACAATTTGGAGTTCGTGTCGATGATTGATTGTACACAACACAAGAAGAGTACTGTTACACTTGTTAATGCAGACAGAGAAGAGCTCCAACTTCTTAATCATAGCCTGAATTTTGTCCCGCACATTGAATATAGTTGCGGAGAGTCCCTGTAATCCTAGATTCAGATCATTCAGACGAGAAAAAACATCACCCAGATAGGCCAGTTATGTGAGAAGCTCGTCATCATGAAAGCGGTGAGACAAGGGAAATGATGGTCAGTAAAGAAAACTTTATGCTCGGTGGATGCTGCAGTGTACGAAAGTGGCGTCGGGAGCAACTGCTTGCACGCGCGTTACCACTCCACTAGGTATCTCTATCATGGCTTTTGCGTCAAAGTCCATTTGATGTCACAAAGCTGTCTAGTACTTAAAACATATCCTCTCCTGTTGTGCTGGTTTCCAGTGGTTTGCAGAAGAGGACGTCTGCCTTAATTGACCCCCATAAACATAACGGACATATACCAGGAGCTGTTTCCGGCCCTCCACGTCTGTTGACTCATCCAGCTTTAATGCATAGAATTTACTTGTATGCGAAGCAGTATTTGTTTCAGAACATATCCTGCCATGTCACTGATGTGTCGTGAAACAGTATTGTTTGATGAAGGTTTGTCTGTAAAGTTTTTTGGGCATTTCCCCAAGCATTGTCCCAGCCATATCCACGGCAGCAGGAATAATTAAGTCCTCCACAATAGTATGGGGCTTGCCTGTCCTAGCCACTAGGTAGCTCTCCATATAAGACGCTTCTAGCCCCTTCTTATTAATGGTATCTGTTGCTTTTATTCATGTCTTACTACTCGAAAGCCGTTATAATTCTCCCTCAAAAAACTCCCGTGGCTTATTTTTCAAATTGGCATGTTTTGTTTCTAAATGTCTGCGTAAGAGTGAAGGTTTCATTGAGTTGTGAGATAGTATTTTTGCACATATAACACTGTGGCTGAGGAAAGGCAATACTCCCAATATAAGTGAACACCAAATCAATGTAGTTCTTATCATATTTATGCCTCTTCGATGGTCCAACATCCTGTCTGTCGGTGCTTTCCCGGGAAAGGGGGCAGTAGCTCTTTGGCTGCGTCAGATTCACAACTGTCAGTGTCCATGCTAGCTGGGCTAACAACACATGTAGAATTACTGACGTTAGCATTGGATGTGCTCGTGGAAGCAGAACACCTGTTGTCGACAGTAACAGTTCTACCAGTAGAGCTTGTATGTGTTTCTGTGGGCCTTACTTTTTTAACCATTTACCATTTTCGATCAAACGGAATGAGCAGCAGCTACGTTTGGCTACATACGGACTGTTATTGGAATTCCCGCGAGAGAGTAACAGTTAATGTGATTGGATGTTCATTATTTTACAAGGCTACCTGTATTTGACATTGCGTTGTTATTTCGCTGAACACTAGATGGTTAAATAATATATTTGGCCGTGAAACGAGGCTACTCAGGCGAGAGAAAAAAAACTCACCCAAATGTACAGCCCCATTGGAAAATATAAATGGACTGTTTCAAAACGTGAAGATTATATATTTTTTTTTATAAAAAATAAATGTCCAATTTTTATTTTATATGTGTATCACATTTTTATTTGGCGTACCCCCGACCGCATTGCGCGTACCCCAGTTTGGGAATACCTGTCCTAGAAGAACAGCTTTTGCAAAACACACATTTTGCCCTTTCATTCTAGAAAATGGATCTAAAAAATGGCAAGTCCATGGCAACTAATGGATAACACTTTATTTAATATTTATTTTGACAGGTAGTCATGCTGAGAGTCATGCACTTCCACAGATGAGCGCTACAGTTGACAAAAAATACAAACACAACAATACACATCAATAATCACTATGTATAATACAGTATATAATAGAGGAGAGAAGAGCTAAAGAGCTGTTTAGAACTCTAAGTTCTGCATACTTAGAGGGTACATTTACTTTGTGGGATAAATCAGAAAGAGTTTTCTATTTTTCCATCTCTAACCTTGAGTCATTTGGGCACATTTATGAGTGCTCTTGAGACTAAATCACAGGGGAGTGGCTGGAGCTGAAGAGGCAAGTGTATGTGGTGAGTGTTTTGGGCAAATGTCAATCACATCAAACTTGGACCCACATTGCAATCAACCAATGAAAAGGTCAAGCTTCCATTAGCGTTCTCTTCCTCTTTATTAAATGGAACAAACTCTCTTCATTTCACTCTCTATACAGTATCTGTCTCTACATTTTATATTTTATACTGTTACTTAATCCCCAACCACCTCCCTCCTCTTATACATTGGTGATGGTACTCACAACAGGGATAGGTCAGGAGCATGATGTCATCAATGGCGATGTAGCCTCGCCGCTCCCTGGAAACAGTCGCTTCGATCAGGACCTGGGAAGTAGAATTAAAACAAATAAGTGAGATACCATGGAGGGGTAAATATTGAAACTCATTTGATTGCTGTCATCCTTTATACAATTGAATGAAGCTTTGGCATTCGTTTTGAAGCATTTCAAAAAATGTAAGAGGCATTTGCATCAATTCAAACTGTCGTCCTTCTGAGGCAGACGTCTTAATTATTATCACAAAGCTCTAGACAATGCATTGCACAGTTACTGACCCACAAGATAGGTGAGGGAAAAAAGAGAGAGGACCAAGGACCCACATCTTTAAGAATGGATACAAATTTGACACTAACAATTACAGAAATATTTGTGTAAACAGTAACCTGGTTTCTGTAGTATCATACACTGAGTATTCAAAACAATAGGAACACCTTCCTAAAATTGAAGTTGCTCTCTCCCCCTTTCCTTCAGAACAACCTCAATTCGTCAGGGCATGGACTCTACAAGGTGTCGAAAGCGTTTCACGGGGATGCTTTACCATGTTGACTCCAATGCTTCCCACAGTTGTATCAAGTTGGATGGATGTCCTTTGGGTGGTGGACCATTCTTGATACACACGGGAAACTGTTGAGTGTGAAAAACCCAGCAGCGCTGCAGTTCTTGACACAAACCGGTGCGCCTGGAACCTACTACCATACCCCATTCAAAAGGCACTTAAATCTTTTCATGTGCATGTGATTAACAACAAGGTCTTCCCGTGGTGTACAGTATCTCACTGTTGGAGAACAGTAAAGTTAACACACACAGTCCTGGATGATCAGGCTCTGCTTTTGGCTGGTTACCCTTATGCTGTATATTTGTCTTAATATCTAACACCTTCACTAGGCCTTAAATAAAACCTTATACGGACTACATTAACATCATATATGAAGTAAATGGGATCAGAATGAGCCTGTTTGATTCTAGCCACTATTATGTATAGCTGGACGCAGTGGGAAATTGAAGCATGGTGTGTAACGACTGAAAGTAGCAGTGAAGTGATGCCACTGGGAGGGATTTACCTGGTACTCATTGGGCCAGAAGGTGCTGACAGCCAGCTCCACTTGGTGCCACTGTCGTCCGTGGGACCCCGACGTGTTCCATACTGGGCTACCCAGCGGGCCGCCGTTGACCCGAACGTACGCCCGCAGTGCCCCTGGACTGTGGCCATCGCGGCTATACAGGAAGTAGCTGAACTGGACGCAGTGTGTGTCGTTTTCACTCAGCGTCTGCAGCAGGAGCTGGGCGCGATGCCCTGCAGCATGCTGGGAAGAGTTCACCAGCATATATGAACCTGGAGGGATGAGAGAGAAACAAGTTTAATGTCACACGAGGGTCAGAGATAATGCATACTGTAATGCCATGATTCATTTTGGCCAAATTACGTAACTAGAGTAGAAGTGCATTTTTCAACCCATTTTAGAAAGGAATCATTCAAATTTCTGCTGAGTATAGAATAGAAGCACTAAAAATCTCAATGACATATCCCTCCTAAGAGAGTAACCTCTCTTCAGATGCTAGCCTCACTGACAACGTTTACATGCCCACCAATATCCCATTATTGTTTGGGATAGTCAAAATTTTTGTTTTTGAGTTGACACATATACACATCATATCCCGTTTGCAATAACCTGAAAAAGCTTGTATCACGGTTATGAGAAACCTGGATAAGATGCCTGACATATGCTGATCTTAGAAAGGATACTGTGGCATGTAAACATCTTATCCAATTTACTGTTGTTTTTTGCAGGCTAAGTTTCGCATATAATGGGTGTTGTGTCATCATGTTTTCATCTGATTGTCAAACAATTCACTTTAAAAAAAGTAGGCTACCTGCGCAGTTCGATCCACCATAATTACATAATAATTTATTTTGTTGATACTCCGTACTGGATCGTATAGCCTACTGGTTACTTTCACCCCTAATTTAGAAAACGTTGTGCTTATCATTTCTGACATTTGGTGAGCCATATTATAACTGATGACATTTAGTAAACCATATGATAATTTCCAACATTTGGTAGGCCATTTGTTTGTCAACTATAGTTAGATACTAGCAGCTTCTATTCTGTCATAACTTGTTGCCCCAGAATTCTAAATGAAGTGGAGCTCACCAGTTAACCTGATGAGGATAGAGGGCGCTATTTACACTTTGGGGAAAAAACGTGCCCAATTTAAACGGCCTCGTACTCTATTCTTGCTCGTACAATATGCATATTATTATTACTATTGGATAGAAAACACTCTCTAGTTTCTAAAACCGTTTGAATTTTGTCTGTGAGTAAAACAGAACTCATTTGGCAGCACACTTTCTGACCAGGAAGTGGAAAGTCTGAAAATTATGCTCTGTTCAAGGGTCTGCCTATAAATGGGCATGACACGTATGAGCATACATGCACGTCATACACCTTCCACAGGATGTCAAGATGCAGTGAGAGAAGAAATGGAGTGATTATCTTGGTCTGAGATGGAATACGTCCTCTTGGAATGACGTGCCCCCCATTTTATGTTTTCAGGAAGGCGCGAAGTTGGTTCTGGATTTGCCATCGGAATAGCTGTCGTTATAGCCGATTACTATCTCCGGCTTTGATTTTATTTGATACATGTGACCATATCATCGTAAAGTATGTTTTTTCAATATAGTTTTATTAGATTTTTTAAATTTATTCGGGACGTTAGGCGTGTTGCGTTGTGTGCCTTTGTTCAGAAAGGAGAGCTTCGAGCCACTTGGCCAGTGTGCTGGCTAATTGAAGAGGGAAAAACTATGTTCTAAATCCAAACAACGACTGTTCTGGACAAAGGACCCCTTGTCCAACATTCTGATGGAAGATCAGCAAAAGTAAGAAACATTTTATGATGCTATTTCATATATCTGTCGAACTGTATACTAGTAGTTTTGCGCCCCGGTTTTGGCCACTCTCTTGCTATAACATAAGCCTTATGTCGTAATGAAGATATTTTTAGAATTCTAACACTGCGATTGCATTAAGAACTAGTGTTACTATCATTTCCTATACAACATGTATTGTTTTGTAATGTTTATGAATTGCTATTTGGTCAGAATAGGTGAGAGTCTAATAGAAATATCCGCACATTCTGGGAAATAGAAGCTACGTTAGCATAATGGATAACCACTGATTTCAGCTCTAAATATGCACATTTTCGAACAAAGCATAAGTGTATGTATAACCTGATGTTATAGGACTGTCATCTGAGGAAGGTTTATGAAGGTTAGTGAAAATTGATATCTTTTGCTGGTTTATTCGCTAACGCTAACGGGCCTATTGCTATCGCTAACGTGCCTTGATGAATGAATGCGGTTGTATGTAGGCTATTGTAGTAAGCTAATATAATGCTATATTGTGTTTTCGCTGTAAAACACTTAAAAAATCTGAAATATTGGCTGGATTCACAAGATGCTTGTCTTTCATTTCTGTACACGATGCATTTTTCAGAAATGTTTTATGATGAGTATTTAGGTATTCCACGTTGGTCTCTATATTTACTCTGGCTGCTTCGGTGCTATTTTTGACGGTAGCTGTGATGGTAGCTGCAATGTAAAACTGATTTATACCTCAAATATGCACATTTTTCGAACAAAACATAGATTTATTGTGTAACATGTTATAAGACTGTCATCTGATGAAGTTGTTTCTTGGTTAGTTTGGTTGGTTCTTGTTAGTTAGGTTGGCTTTGTGCATGCTGTGAAAAATGTCTGTCCTTTTTTTGTATTTGGTGGTGAGCTAACATAAATATACGTGCTGTTTTCGCTGTAAAACATTTAAAAAATCGGACATGTTGACTGGATTCACAAGATGTGTATCTTTCATTTGCTGTATTGGACTTGTTAATGTGTGAAAGTTAAATATTTCAAAAAACTATATTTTGAATTTCGCGCCCTGCACTTGAGCTGGCTGTTGTCATAAGTGTACCGACGTCGGGCTTGCAGCCAGAAGACCAGGTAAGGTTGGGCAGGCTCGGTGCTTAAGAGCTCCTGTACACCTTCACAGTCCGGTATATCCGGCGCCACCTCCTCACCCCAGCCCAGTAACACCAGTGCCTACACCATGCACCAGGCTTCCTGTGTGTCTCCAGAACTCTGTTCCTCTTCCACGCACTCTCCCTGTGGTGTGTGTCTCCAGCCCGGTACCACCAGTTCCGGCACCACGCACCAAGCTTACTGTGCGTATGCAGAGCCCTGTACGCACTGTTCCTTCTCCCCGCACTCGCCCTGAGGTGCGTGCCCTCAGCACGGTACCACCAGTGCCGGTACCACGCACCAGGTGTAAAGTGCGCCTCGAGAGTCCAGTGTGCCCTGTTCCTGCTCCCCGCACTAGCCTTGAGGTGCGTGTCTACAAACCGGTACCACCAGTTCCGGCAACACGCACCAGGCCTACTGTGCGCCTCAGCAGGTCTGAGCTGCCTGCCTGCCTAGCGCCATCTGAGCCTCCCGTCTGTCCCAAGCCGTCAGAGCCGCCCGTCTTTCCTGAGCCATTAGAGCCGTGCAGTCAGGAGCCGCTAGAGCCGACCGTCAGTCAGGAGCTGCCAGCTAGTCAGGAGCTGCCAGAGCCGCCAGCCAGTCAGGAGCTGCCAGAGCTGCCCGCCAGTCAGGAGCTGCCAGAGCCGCCCGCCAGTCAGGAGCTGCCAGAGCCGCCCGCCAGTCAGGAGCTGCCAGAGCCACCAGCCAGTCAGGAGCTGCCAGAGCCGCCAGCCAGTCAGGAGCTGCCAGAGCCACCAGCCAGTCAGAAGCTGCCAGAGCCGCCAGCCAGTCAGGAGCTGCCCTCCAGTCATGAGCTGCCCTCCAGTCATGAGCTGCCCTCCAGTCATGAGCTGCCATTCAGTCCTGAGCTACCTCTCTGTCCTGAGCTACCTCTCTGTCCTGAGCTACCTCTCTGTCCTGAGCTACCTCTCTGTCCTGAGCTACCTCTCTGTCCTGAGCTACCTCTCTGTGCTGAGCTACCGCTCTGTCCTGAGCTACCTCTCGGTTCGGAGCTGTCTCCTCAGTCTGATGTGGCCCTTTGTGAGGGTTCCTAGGCCAAGGTCGGCGGCGAGGGTCGCCACTCAAAGGACGCTAAGGAGGGGGACAAAGACAATGGTGGAGTGGTGTCCTCGTCCAGCGCCGGAGCCGCCACCGCGGACAGATGCCCACCTAGACCCTCCCCTAGAGTTTTAGGGGGTGCGTTCGGAGTCCGCACCTCAGGAGGGGGGTACTGTCACGTTCTGACCATAGTTCTTGTGTGTTTTGCTTGTTTTAGTGTTGGTCAGGACGTGAGCTGGGTGGGCATTCTGTGTTGTGTGTCTAGTTTGTCTGTTTCTATGTTTGGCCTAATATGGTTCTCAATCAGAGGCAGGTGTTTTGTGTTGTCTCTGATTGGTAATCATATATAGGTGGCTTGTTTTGTGTTGGGGTTTGTGGGTGCTTGTTTCCTGTCTTTGTGTTTTCTCTGCACCAGATAGGGCTGTATCGGTTTGCCACATTTGTTATTTTGTATTCGTTGTGAGTGTTCACTGTTTATCGTTTTATTAAACATGTTGAGCACTGGCTACGCTGCGTGTTGGTCCGATCCCTGTTACAAGGCTTCCGTTACAACAGCTGAGTTATACATCCTTTTGTGGAATATTACTTAGAGTGACATTATGTATTGCCATAGTGTAAAATGCTGTGGCAGTAAAAAAATATTTGCGCTAACCAACAAATGCTAGTATTTACATTCATTAACATTCATGCTGAGGGTCATTTTCTCCTTGTAAAAAACACTTTTTTCAAAACTTTTTTTAAACACTTTTTAGAATTGATGTTAGCTTCAACAAATTTCCAAATCAAATGTATTTATAAAGCCCTTCTTACATCAGCTTATATCTCAAAGTGCTGTACAGAAACCCAGCCTAAAATCCCAAACAGCAAGCAATGCAGGTGTAGAAGTTTCCTCCTGTTTGAAGGTGAAGAAGTTTACTCCTGTTTGTCTCTATGCCAAATTAACAACATCAGTTTCAACTAAATAGAAAGGAACACTTTGGCATTCACTGATTTTGAATGTCATTCTTTATATTCTTTAGATAGGCATTAGAGACTTACAGAAATCCTCAAATAAAGAGTTGGCACCGGTTCAATCAATCTCCACGACAATCTCGCTGGTAAATATGGACTTGAAAGAGTGGGATAGATGATGCATATTCTGTCTATTACAGGTTCTACATATTCAACAGTACCCAGAATAATAACCCACAGTTCCATTCAACATAATTCAAGGATATTACATTTTTGAGGTTAGAAAAGCTGCACTTGTGAGAAAAAGAGCCTTGTCCTACCTTTATTTAAGCAGTGAACTGTTGACCTATAATGTTCATACTTTAAAACAATCTTCACTGAATAACATTAACAGCGATGAGTTACATAAAAAAGAAAAAATGAAATAGAGAGAATGGTAAGTGGTTAAAAATATATATATTTACTGCTTGAATAACTAGACGGGTTACAAGGCAACAAGGCTTTGTTCCTCCACACCTGGCAATATGTTACAAAAAAACAGAACTCCCATCCCCCCAAAACATACGGTCTCATCAACTGACAGAAGAAATATGCATACTGGACCAAAAAGCTAAATCTGAAAACATGCTTGTTTATGTGTATGTTTGATCTTCTCAACTGTATTATGTTTGCCAGGAGTAAATGAGTGTTGCTATCATGTTGTCCTTGTTGAAGAAAGAACTCTCCTGAGATCTACTGATCTACTGTTCGTGCATTCTTTTATCATCTTCATGTGACTCACAGCCACACCCAGGCATATACAATAAATCCTCCACCGCCTGAATATACAGTACACACACACCCACGTGCACCCACATGCACGCACGCACGCACACACACACACACACACACACACACACACACACACACACACACACACACACACACACACACACACACACACACACACACACACACACACACACACACACACACACACACACACACACACACATACATACATGCACCCACAGTAACACACAGACACAGAGATATATAATGCATTATGACCTTTTATGAATTATGATTCAAACGCCTGTGAAATCTGATAAAGTCACATTCATCCCCTGCTGATCCTCCCAAGGGCGTAGGAACAGACATAGCAAGATTAGGACTGATCCAGCACATCATAACTCATATGGAGCATTGCAGGACCCAGACTCTGGTCACAGACTGTACTGGGGCATGCTAGGCATGCCACAATGACAAGGAGGGAGGGAGATCCCTGGTGGGTAGTAGGAGAGAATACCATGCTAAGATAAGGAGAAGTATAAGAAACTATGAATATAGCAAATGAGAGAGGTTAAGAAGGTTAAGAGGGGACAGAAAGACAGTAGATTGATGGAGAAGCAGTGGTGGGAGAAAAAAATGCAGAGATGCTCCCATTGAAAAAATACATATAAATACAGGGGCAATCTTAGAGCAAGGGAAACGGAAGGGCAAAGACACTTCTCCTTTTCATTTCTCCTCCCATTTGAATTCTCTGAAGCCCCTCTCTATTTGATCCCAACATCAAGGATTTGTTCCTCTCTGACATCAAGGGTGGAAGAGAGGCACTTGTAAACATATCAAGAAATGGGAGCAATAGAGAGTTCTGAAAACATTTGGATCAACAGATGCTTTGCCTCAGACCCTTAACAATCTTTTACTACAGTGGGCAAAATCAGACTCAAACAGAGTGACTCTTGGCAGTCTTAAATTAATCTACATTGAAACAAAAGTTTAAACATCACACATTGCTATGCACACCTGTACCATGTTAGATATAGAGGTGACATTTATTAAATTTTGAGTTTGCATCCCAATATTACACTTCATATACAGTTGAAGTCAGACGTTTAGATACACGTTAGCCAAATACATTTAAACTCAGTTTTTCAACATTCCTGAGAATTAATCCTAGTAAGAACATTCCTGTCTTTGGTCAGTTAGGATCACTACTTTATTTTAAGAATGTGAAATGTCAGAATAATAGTAGAGAGAATGATTTATTTCAGCTTGGTAAATCTGTCAGTGCCACTGACTGACTGGCTAGCGCTTAGCTAGCGCTCATATTTTTGCACAATTCATCTGATAGTTAGCTAGCTAACTAATGATTTGCCAAAACACATATTTTTAGGTGAATACGTTGCCTTCTTTTAATACCAATATGCATGTAAATATGCTAGTGTCACGGTCCTGTAGCATGTTAGCTAGCTCAACAGCTTAATTAGCACATTTGTCCACAGAATTGGAGAGAAATAAGCTTTTTGTGCATATGGAAAATTTCTGGGATCTTTTATCTCAGCTCATGAAACATTGGAACGAAGACTTTACATGTTGCATTTATATTTTTTGTTCAGTGTAAGTGCATGTATTATTCTCATAAGAGGGCAGGTCCTCGGTACACACATGAATACATACACACCGAGCTTGAGCAGTAGCCGGGTCTTGCCAGGCACATGTTGAAAGATTTGTAGTGTATTTTGAAAACTGAGTGATAAAAGGAATTTATAATTCATTGAATACTTTGTGCTCACAACAGAATCAAATGTGAGAGGGCAGCCCAGATGACCAAGTGTCAACATCTGGCCATCAAAACAGGGTGCGGAGTACATGAAAGAGACCATGATCCAGAGGACTCAGTGGACCAGACAGATTGGGGCCAAAACAATCGAGATAGTCCGAGAGTATCTGCATCTGCTGGATACTCCAGGCATGGTGGGTAAATTTCTTTACAAAAACACTAGACTTCAATTTGATTCTGTTTGCTGTGATTAACTGGCCTGGTGCAGGGAGAGCTGTGACTACACTGGACTGGAAAGGAGGCTGCTTGTTAATGCAATATTTGTGGATAAATTGTCCAACAGGGTTTGATGGTTCTCTCAAATGTTTTTTTTTATGATTTGATGATTGAGTGATTGTTTGTCTGCCTACAGCATAACACAATTTGAAGTCATATGGGGCAGAGTCTCGCAAGCATTAGAAACAGCATAGGGTGTGGATACGGTGGGAACATGCGGATCTGAGCAAGTGTGATGTCACACATTTTTTTGTGGTTATGTAAATGTTAAGTTGTCTATTGTTTTTGTCAATGTATGTTTAAAAAAAATAGTCAAATAAAAAACTACAGAAGTAATTATCTGTTTTACTACAGATTGCTCATGGTGTCTACATTGTAATCCCGGACTCCTCAGGGAAACTCACTGATGACTGGATCGTGGTCATCAAGGACAAAAAACTTTGCTTGACCAGCCCAGAGAGAAGCAGGCCCAAGATCTTTTCTTCGAAGTGCAGTTATGGTATGAAATGACCGTGCCGGTGATAACTTTCTCACCATTGAATTTCACAATACAAGTTACACTGCTTGGGCCACTGGATGTGTGTGTCAAGTCCTATTATGTGTTTGATATCAACATTCCCACTGTGGCCAGCATGGGAATTCCTACAGACCACGGTGTATCAGCAGCCAGGAACAGCATCCCCCTCAGTAAGACTGTTGCAAACATGTCTTTTTTCCACAGAACGGTGGTGGATATGTATCTGCTTTTGTATGTACTGTGAGAAGTGACAGGAAGACGTTCCTGTGAATTAATAGATAAATGGGTGAATGAGCCTTGCATGTCTATTTCCAGTGTTAAGATGTGACCCGATTCAGGAAACTAGGCATATGTCGCAAGTCACAACTGCAGAGGAGAGCCGTTTGAACGTAAAACATTTTTTTAAATCAAAATTCGTATTTTTAAATGCCTTCTCGAACATATGAAATTTCATGTGCCTTAATAACACACTTGTATGCCATCTGTAAATACTAATAACATTGTTACATTACGAGCCTTGTTGGTTAAGCCACAGAAAAAGGGAACAACCTTCCAACTAGCCATGATTGGCTGAGATATTGAGTGGGCTGGACATTCTGAGAGAAGAGTTCGGATTGGTTTGCCATAGAAGGCTTCTGTCTTTGAGCTCGTCAGTCTGTGTTGGTAATCCTGTCGAATGCTGCTTTTTAAAAAATGTATTGTGTAGTGGAGCTGCAGAAGTGTTGCTCTCCACTTTCTGGAGGATCAAGTTTTGAAATCAGTGGAATTAGAGTATGATAGCTAAAGAGATGGAGAAACGGCAACCGTGGCATGGCATTCTTGACAGGGAGATGCTTCCTTCATGCATGATGATGCATACAGGTAAGATAGTCTAGCGTTAGTTAGCTACATTTTCAGATGTACACATTTTCAAATTTTGACAAAAAGTGGTTTCATTTCAAGCTGAAGTCCACAAGCTAAAGTGTACTGTTAGCTAGATTTCTAAAGTTAGCTGGCTGGCTCCCAAGCTGACGTTATTATTTGTTTCCCAGAGCAGTTTGCTGTTCTAGTTAACTTCTCTAGGATAGGGGGAAGCATTTTCACGTTTGGATGAAAAGCATACCCAAATTCAACTGCCAGCTACTCATCCCCAGAAGATAAGATATGCATATTGTGGATAGAAAATGTATATTGTTTCATGACCCAAACAGTCTGAACATCAGACTAAATCCTCAGTTGAACTTGATGTGCACATTCAGATTTCAATCTGAGATAAACTAAGCAATAGAGCATGCGACACTTTCTGTCTTTATTTGTGTTAACATAGATCTGTCTCAGACAGTGCCAGAGCTAATCAATAGACATTCACATTCACTGACACACTTCAGCTATCTTAGGTGACAGCACAGACACCACACACACCGTGCTGTTTTGCCATATAATAATGGTCTACAATTGGGTCGAGTTAAAACATTGTTACACAGAACAAATGTAAAATATTACATTTGCATGTCATTCTACTAAGGACATGGATTAATGATGCATTAATGAATTAGTATTTCATTCATAAAGCACTTTTCACAATCCCCAAAATGTAACATTTCTATGTAAAATAAATTGTTGTGATAGAATGAAAGCGTACAGTAGTTGAACTAAAGGCAAGCAATCCACATGCCATACCGTAGGCAAAAAGCAGGCACAAGTGCAGTAAAAACAAACTAAAAGTAAATTTAACAGAGCTATAAATAGTGCCTTAAGAGCATATGTGACTCACCACCTGGATTCGTTCTTATGTAGCAACATTTGAAATTGTGTTTTTTACATTACACCAACGTAGAGACTCAGAGCTACAAAATTGTATATCATACACTGCATTTGAGGAATAATGGGAAAGTCATTCTGCTTTGAAAGTTGATCAACTTGTAAAATCACTTTTGAGAAAATTAACTTTGAATGTTTTCCTGTCTAGTGAAAAGCTCTTCTTTGTCTACACCCATTCCGCCTCATTCACACCATCTTAAGCTTTAGCCCCATCCATCTCATTTCACTCTCGGAGCGCACACTTGACGCTCTGGCCGATGATTTGTTTACCTCTGGATTACATGAAAACAGCCTAACCAGCTCTGCTGGCAACAATTTCATTACAATTTTTTGCAGACATTTACTGACACCGGCCATATTCAATGGGTGTTGTGCACACGTCACGTAACGTTAGCTAATGAGCCAGCCAGCTAACGTTAGCTAGTTAAACAGCAATGGACAGTGCCAACAATGCCACAGTGCTGGGAGCTAACCAACCAGGTTCAATATTTGCTAGCTAACATTAGGCTCTAACTAGAACAGCAAACGGCTCTGGGAAACGAATAATAACGTAAGCTAGGGAGCCAGCCAGCTAACGTTAGCAAGCTAGCTAACAGTACACAGAGTAGCCGGATAAAAGGTGCCCATTTCAAACGGCCTCGTACTCTATTCTTGCTCGTACAATATGCATATTATTATTACTATTGGATAGAAAACACTCTTTAGTTTCTAAAACCGTTTGAATTATATCTGTGAATAAAACAGAACTCATTTTGCAGCAAACTGAGAAAATCTGAAATCGATGCTCTGTTCTAGGGCCTGCCTATAAATGTCCTTGATATATATCAGTATACATGCACTTCATACATCTTCCACTAGATGTCGACAGGCAGTGAGAGAAGAAATTGAGTGTTTAACTTGATCTGGGGTCGAACAAAAGCTCTTTGTATGACGTGTCACCAGTTTCCTGTTTTCTGGAGAGCGTGTGAAGGGACCTGGATTTGCCTTCTGATAAACTGTCGTTATGGACGACTAATATCTCCGGCTTTGATTTTATTTGATACATGTGACAATATCATCGTAAAGTATGTTTTTTCAATATAGTTTAATCAGATTTTTGAAATTTTTTCGGGAGTTTGCCGTGTTCCGTTCTCTGAGTTTGTTGACGATGGAGAGATTCGCGCCACTTGGCAAGTGTGCTTGCTAAATCGAGAGGGAAAAAGGCCGTTCTAAAACCAAACAACGATTGTTCTGAACAAAGGACCCCTTGTACAACATTCTGATGGAAGGACCCATTTTATGATGTTATTTCATATATCTGTCGTACATGTGAACTAGTCGTTTGCGGACAGGTTTTGGGTACTCTCTCGCCATAACGTAAACTGCATATCGTAATGAAGTTATTTTTTTAAATTCTAACACTGCGATTTCATTAAGAACTAATGGATCTATAATTTCCTATACAACATGTATTTTTTAGTTATGTTTATGAATAGCTATTTGGTCAGAATATGTGTGTCAGAAAAAGTGTCAGGAAAGATCCGGACGTAGTGGGAAAAAGATGCTAAGTTAGCACACGGTGTAACCATTGATTTCAGCTCTAAATATGCACATTTTCGAATAAAACATAAGTGTATGTATAACCTGATGTTATAGGACTGTCATCTGAGGAAGAAAATCAAGGTTAGTCAAAAATTATATATCTTTTGCTTGTTTGTTACGATCGCTAACTTTTGCTACTGGGAAATGGCTTGTCTTTCTGGCTATTGTGCTAAGCTAATATAACGCTATATTGTGTTTTCGCTGTAAAACACTTGATAAATCGGAAATATTGTCTGGAATCACAAGATGCCTGTCTTTCAATTGCTGTACACTATGTATTTTTCAGAAATGTTTTATGATGAGTATTTAGTTATCTGGCGTTGGTGTCTGGGGCGGCAGGGTAGCCTAGTGGTTAGAGCGTTGGGCTAGTAACCGAAAGGTTGCAAGTTCAAATCCCCGAGCTGACAAGGTACAAATCTGTTGTTCTGCCCCTGAACAAGGCAGTTAACCCACTGTTCCTAGGCAGTCATTGAAAATAAGAGTTTGTTCTTAACTGACTTGCCTAGTTAAAAAAAAAAAAAAAAAAAAAAAAGTTAATTGGCTCTGGATAAGAGCGTCTGCTAAATGACTTAAATGTAAATGTAATTTTTCTGTCTGCTTTCGGTGCAATTTCTGATTGTAGCTGCAATGTAAACTGTGATTTATACCTGAAATATGCACATTTTTCGAACAAAACATAGATTTATTGTATAACATGTTGTAAGACTGTCATCTGATGAAGTTGTTTGTTGGTTAGTTTGGTTGGTTCTTGGTTAGTTAGATTGGCTTTGTGCATGCTACCTGTGCTGTGAAAAATGTCTGTCCTCTTTTGTATTTGGTGGTGAGCTAACATAAATATACGTGGTGTTTTCGCTGTAAAACCTTTTAAAAATCGGACATGTTGGCTGGATTCACAAGATGTGTACCTTTCATATGCTGTATTGGACTTGTTAATGTGTGAAAGTTAAATATTTCTAAAAAATATTTTGTTTAATTTCGCGCTCTGCCTTTTCAGTGGAATGTGGGAGGAGTTCCGCTAGCGGAACGCTGGGGCTAGACAGGTTAACAAAAACATCCCCACTCTATCAACTGCCTTTCCCCCCCCACTGTCATGTCCTGTTCAAGGTTTCTAACTATCTCTCGGGCGCTTCGCATCAGTGACCCAATGGTTGATGAGGACAATGACAAGAGGAGAGGCACCGCAAGGTTTGACAGGCTCTGCAAAATCAAACCTCTCTACCCCAGCATGGTTGAGGCCTGCAAGACCTATTTTCAGCCCGCCCAGAACTTGTCCATAGATGAGAGGATGGTAGCCTCAAAGGCCAGAATTGGCCTAAAACAATACATGCGTAACAAACCAACAAATTGGGGTTACAAACTGTTTGTTTTGGCTGATTCTGTGTGTGCATACGCGTGCAATTTTTTTGTTTATGAGGGGAAAAGCAGTTTTGTGACCGGTAAGGGACTCAGTTATGATTCCGTCATGGAGTTATTGGCTTTTCAACTGCTGGGGAAGGGCTACAAACTGTTTGTGGACAACTTTCACACAAGCCCTACCCTGTTTGCAGACCTGAGGAAGCTGAATGTGTGGGCTTGTGGCACCATTCGTATCAACAGAGTGGGCTTTCCAAAGACAAAGTTAAACGACATGCCTAAGCGGGCTGAGCGGGGTACCATGCGATGGATTCGTGAAGATGGCCTGCTCTTTTCATAAGTGGATGGATACCAGAGAGGTGGTCATGTGCAGTAATATCCACAAGTCCTTCAGTGGCGATCACGTCATCAGGTGTGTGAAGGACGCTACTGGGGCATGGACCACCCAATATGTCCCCATTCCTGCAGTTATCAAGGACTACAACAAGGGCATGGGAGGTGTGGACCTGTCAGATGCACTGATAGGTTACTACAATGTTCTCCACAAGACAAAGAAATGGTACAAGACTTGTTTTATAATTTCATCGACATTGCTGTGGTGAATTCCTTCATCCTCCAGAAGGAAATGGCGAAGAGCTGTGGACAGCCCCCCATCTCACAGCTAGCCTTCAGGGAGCTGCTCATCCGGGAGCTTGCTGGCTATAGCACAAAGTCCACAAAGTCCACTGCATCACCTTCTGCCCCCTCTACCTCTGTCTCCTCTACTCCTGCCACCAGTGGTGTTCACATGCCAAAATTCATAACTGCAGGCATGGGCCAAAAGGGCACAGCATGGAGCATTGTGTTGTGTTCTTTGTCGCATGAAGTCCCCCATCACCTGCACCACTTGTTCGGTTTGCCTCTGCTTTACAGCAGAAAGCGACTGCTATGGGACATGGCATCAGCAGCAAAATATTGTGTAGAGGACTGAGGGTCTTCCAAGGGTCTACCCCTGTTGTTATTTTTTTAAATATATATTTAAAAAAATATTTTTTAAACATTTTATAATTTTTTTGTGTGTTAGAATTGCATTTTGTTACGCTGTATATAGTTATTTGCATAAAATTGTCTCATTTAAAAATATATATTTTTTAAACATTTTTATTTAAAAAATGTGTGTGTTAGAATTGCATTTTGTTATGTTGTATATAGTTATTTGCACTGTTGTATATAGTTATAAATCACTTCACCAATTCGGCCACTTTTGTACATTTGGGCTACTTGTGTGGGACACCTGGGTGACTTCATGCTAAATGTCATGTAGCTCACTCATTCCTGAAGTTATCAGTCTGAAACTTTGAATTATCCCCAGCATCCTATCTGACTGTTTGGCTATTCTTGTACATGTGAAAGATGATGCTTCAACAATAAAAAAACTGAAAATGTATGCTCTTTCTTTCTCTTTTCGTCTACCAGATATATTGTGTTATATTCTCCTACAGTCAATTAACATTTCCACAAACTTCAGAATGTTTCCATTCAAATGATACTAAGAATATGCATATCCTTACTTCTGGGCCTGAGCTACAGGCAGTTAGATTAGGGTATGTCTTCAGGCGGAAATTGAGAAGAAGGGAAGCTATAAGCCATAAGAAGTTAATTGATTTGATAAAATAACCGTAATCACATTAATGATAGTCTTTTACATAAAACAGTACTCAGCTGCTGGGTTAATCCCCCAACCTAATGTGCTGAGTTTATGTCACAACCCAACACACTGGGTTGTTTTAACCCAAAAATATAGTCTAATTTACCCAGCAGTTGGGTCAAGCGCTCAATCTAAGGCTCTGGGTTAGAAGCACAACCCAAACTGTTGGGTTGTGTTTGGCCAAGCGCTGGGTTGTCAAAATTACCCAAATTGGGTTATTTCAATCCAGATTTTTTTTTTTTTACAATAATTGATTTTGGAACAATAATATGAATTGCAATATTTGGCATAACCCAAATTCTACATTTTAAGATGCCAAAATATAAATTGTTTGTTTTCAGTCATTTCTTTTATGATTGCTTCAGTGCATGCATTCAACAAGATTTGGACGAAGTTCTTCCACAGGGCTGCCATTTCCAAACTTTACTCAAAAAGGCAATAGTTGTGAACTGGGTCAGATTTCTTTGTTTATTTTTTTATAAAAAATTATATTTTAAACTTCCATTGGTTAATCTATTACTCAGCTATCACATGGCTCATGTAAATAATTATGTAGTTGTCCCTTTAAATGTCCTCAGGTCAACATCCATATAATGTTCACATTTCTTTCATGTAAATATTGTAGCTACATAAAAAGATTAAAACGATGTATATGGGAAATATCCAGTCTTTCATGCTGATGATTTCAAGTTGTATCGGATTTGTTTTATTTTAAGACATTGAATTCATGTTGTTTAGTATACACATATTTCAATATACAGTAACAAAAAAACGGATCTTATTTGCATATTCATATTGAATTTGCAGTAAACAGAATATCTGCCACAAGTTTCCCAGAATTGTTTGCCAGAAGTTCACAAGTTGTCACAAATTTACCGCAACAGTTTGCCACAAAACTGATTTGCATGTGAAAATATGAGCTTGCTTCAAAATTGCGTCAAAAATCAAATCAAATTTTATTGGTCGCATACACGTTTTTGCAGATGTTATTGTGGGTGTAGTGAAATGCTTGTGTTCCAAGCTTCAACAGAGCAGTAACATCTACCAATTCACAATAATACACACATCTAAAAGTACAAAAATTGAATTAAGAAATCTATAAATATTAGGATGAGCAATGTCAGAATCCGGAGTATATTTATATATATACACAGTATATACACAGTATATATAACAGTTGAAGTCGGAAGTTTAAATACACCTTAACCAAACACATTTAAACTCAGTTTTTTACAATTCCTGACATTTAATAGTTGGTTATGGTTGAAAAACGAGTTCTAATGACTAACCTAATTGTATGTAAACTTCCGACTTCAACTGTTAATAAACTATAGTTTTGGTAAGTTGGTTAGGACATCTACTTTGTACATGACAAGTCATTTTTCCAACAATTGTTTACAGACAGATTATTTCACTTATAATTCACTGTATCACAATTCCAGTGGGTCAGAAGTTTACATACAATAAACTAAGTTGAGTGTTCCTTTAAACAGCTTGGAAAATTACCGAAAATTATGTCATGGCTTTAGAAGCTTCTGATAGGATAATTGACATAATTTGAGTCAATTGGAGGTGTACCTGTGGATGTATTTGAAGGCCTACCTTCAAACTCAGTGCCTCTTTGCTTGACATCATTGGAAAATCAAAAGAAATCAGCCAAGACCTCAGAAACAAAACTGTAGACCTCTACAAGTCTGGTTCATCCTTGGGAGCAATTTCCAAACACCTGAAGGTACCACGTTCATCTGTACAAACAATAGTACGCAAGTATAAACACCATGGGACCACGCAGCCATCAAACCACTCAGGAAGGAGACGCATTCTGTCTCCTAGAGATGAACTTACTTTGGTGCGAAAAGTGCAAATCAATTCCAGAACAACAGCAAAGGACCTTGTGAAGATGCTGGAGGAAACAGGTACAAAAGTATATTTATCCACAGTAAAACGAATCCTATATCGACATAACCTGAAAGGTCGCTCAGCAAGGAAGAAGCCACTGCTCCAAAACCTCATAAAAAAGCCAGACTACAGTTTGCAACTGCACATGGGGACAAAGATTTTACTTTCTGGAATAATATCATCTTGTCGGATGAAACAGAAATAAAACTATTTGGTCATAATATCCATTGTTATGTTTGGAGGAAAAAGGGGGAGGGCTTGCAAGCCGAAGAACACCATCCCAACCGTGAAGTACGGGGGTGACAGCATCATGTTGTGGGGGTTGCTTTGTTGCAGGAGGGACTGGTGCACTTCACAAAATAGATGGCTTCATAAGGGAGGAAAATTATGTGGGTATATTGAAGTAACATCTCAAGACATCAGTCAGAAAGTTAAAGCTTGGTTGCAAATGGGTCTTCTAATTGGACAATGACTCCAAGCATACTTCCAAAGTTGTGGCAAAATGGCTTTAAGGACAACAAAGTGAAGGTTTTGGAGTGGCCATCACAAAGCCCTGACCTCAATCCTATAGAACATTTATGGGCAGAACTGAAAAAGCGTGTGCGAGCAAGGAGGCCTTACAAACCTGACTCAGTTACACGAGCTCTGTCAGAAGGAATGGGCCAAAATTCACCCAATTTATTGTGGGACTCTTGTGGAAGGCTACCCAAAACGTATGACCCAAGAAAAAAATATTTAAAGACAATGCTGCCAAATACTAATTGAGTGTATGTAAACTTCTAACCCACTAGGAATGTGATGAAAATAAATTAAAGCTGAAATAAATAATTATCTCTTCTATTGTTCTGACATTTCACATTCTTGTGGTGATCCTAACGGACCTAAGACAGGTAATTCATACTAGGATGAAATGTCAGGAATGGTGAAACTGAGTTTAAATGTATTTGGCTAAGGTGTATGTAATTTTCCGACTTCAACTGTAGGGCAGCAGCCTTTAAGGTGCTGGGTTGAGTAACCGGGTGGTAGCCGGCTAGTGACAGTGACTAAGTTCAGGGCAGTGTATTGCGTGGCTATTTAACAGTCTGATGGCCTTAAGATATAAGCTGTTTTTCAGTCTCTCTGTCCCAGCTTTGATGCACCTGTACTGACAAACTACAGACCACTAAGTACCCTGGTTTAAATGAAGATAAGGATTTCTCACCCTTCCTGTAGGGTCATGATACAGTGGGGAGAAGTATTTGATACACTGCCGATTTTGCAGGTTTTCTTACTTACAAAGCATGTAGAGGTCTGTCATTTTTTTCATAGGTACACTTCAACTGTGAGAGACGGAATCTAAAACAAAAATCCAGAAAATCACATTGTATGATTTTTAAGTAATTAATTTACATTTTATTGCATGACATAAGTATTTGATACATCAGAAAAGCAGAACTTAATATTTGGTACAGAAACCTTTGTTTGCAATTACAGAGATCATACGTTTCCTGTAGTTCTTGACCAGGTTTGCACACACTGCAGCAGGGATTTTGGCCCACTCCTCAATACAGACCTTCTCCAGATCCTTCAGGTTTCGGGGCTGTCGCTGGGCAATACGGACTTTCAGCTCCCTCCAAAGATTTTCTATTGGGTTCAGGTCTGGAGACTGGCTAGGCCACTCCAGGACCTTGGGATGCTTCTTATGGAGCCACTCCTTAGTTTCCCTGGCTGTGTGTTTCGGGTCATTGTCATGCTGGAAGACCCAGCCACGACCCATCTTCAATGCTCTTACTGAGCACACTAAGAGTTTTTTAAACATAATTGCCACACTGCCTATGCTTTAAATATATTTGTAGTCTCTAGGGGTCCATTCAAAATCAGTGTTGCAGTAATTTAATTGTGTGGCATTAGGCAAATATCCTTGGATATTAAAATCAATAGTGAGAAATCAGCATACTAAGCTATTCAACCGGTAACAACCTTAAACGCAAGCTGCCTTCCTCTCCTCTCTTTTTTTCTCTCTCTCTCAGGGCTGAACATGTCTGTTATTGAGGTGTGTATGCAATTATAATAGCTCTTCTATCCCGCTTTAAGAAAAACTTAACACATGCTTTAGTATCAAAAACCTTAGCTTGCTCCACAAGCATCTACGTTGTCAATCCACACGCTCAATCCCTACATTCCCATCTCCTTCAATTAATCACCAGCCTTTATCAAAGGAAGTATTCACTCTCTTTCTTAACTTGGCAATAATGATGACTAAATCAAACGATGGTTATAGGTTCCGTTCTGTTTGAGTACTGCCTGAGCTCTCCCATTCTCCAGCTCTCAAGTACTGCTGCTGTCCACCCCATCACAGGAGGGTTGGATGGACAAGTGCCAAGCCAGGCCTGAGACGAGGCCGCTGCCTGTTTGACATAAATCTCAGGCGGACACTGATAGGCTCCAGAACTGCGTGACTGGTAGGAGGAGGCTGAGCTGTTTCCTCAGCTCAGTGGTGTAATGTGTCTATGATTAACTGTCAATCTGGTGAGTGGTGCTCTGTCTCTATTAGGCTCACTCATCACTGTGACAGGTACTATACTGTATCCCTGACCTTGGCCACCACACCACAGACATTGACTAAGCCAGAGCCAGCAATAGGTTCCGCCTGGGCATAGAGACAAGAGGCTGGGAACTGGGCAGGGAGAAGGGCACAATGGCAGAAAGGGACACAGTCTAAAGCCCCGTTTATACCTGCACTTAACATGCATCCTTCATCCTAAATTTGTCCTGATCTTGTCTGTTTACACTTATAAGATCTGATCACAATCACATCACACGCCTTTATTCGTCTACACCGGTCTTAAAATGTGAGCACACTCAGAATGTGGACAAGATCAGGACAAAGAATGCATGTTACAACCAGGTATAAACAGGGCTTAAGACACATGCATTCACATAGTAGACACACGAGATGAGTTGAGACAGTCAGCCCAATTCTGATCTTTCTTTTTCACTAATTGGTCTGAAAAAGATCTGACGTATAAAGATTGGATGTGATTGCAAACACTGCCACGGAGACACATACTGTAAATACTTGTGTATGCATGCACATACATACACAGGCAATCAGATACATGGCCCTGGACAGATAAGACAGCGACATTCTTACAAAAACACACTGCCACACACAGACAAATGGCGCCGGAGGAGATGGCTGCCAGTTTACGGGATGCTAAACAATTGTGCCATTTTTCCGTTGTTTGGAAAATATTTGGTACATAATGTTTCTGCCACCGTCTCTTATGACCAAAAAGAGCTTCTGGATATCAGAACAGCGATTACTGACCTTGAACAGGATGAAGATATTTTCTTTTAACGAGTCAGACACAAAGGATTTACTCCAGATACCGGACCAGGCCCAAATTCCCGTCATTCGCATGAAGAAAAGACACCGATACAGGGGATGCAGGTCCGGGTGCCTTGTTAGAATCTGTCCTATTGGCCAACGTGCAATCACTGGAGAATAAATTAGATGAGCTCCGTTCAAGACTATCGTACCAACGGGACGATAAAAACAATAAAATCTTATGTTTCACCAAGTCGTGACTTGATGACGACATGGATAATATAGAGTTGGCTGGTTTTTTCGTGCATCAGCAAGACAGAACAGATGCCTCCGGTAAGACAAGGGGTTGTGGACTATGTCTATTTGTATCTCATGATAAGCTGTAGACCACTCTATTTACCAAGAGAGTTTTCATCTATATTTTTCGTAGCTGTATATTTACCACCACAAACTGATGATAGCACTAAGACCGCACTCAACGAGCTATATAAAGCCATAAACAAACAAGAAAATGCTCATCCAGAGGCGGTGCTCCTAGTGGCTGGGGAATTTAATGCAGGAAAACTTAAATCAGTTTTACCTCATTTCAACCAGCATGTTACATATGCAAACAGAGAGAAAAAAACTAGACCACCTTTACTCCCCACACAGAGACGCGTACAAAGCTCTCTCACGCACTCCATTTGGCAAATCTGACCATAATTCTATACTCCTGATTCCTGCAAACAAACAAAACTAAAGCAGGAAGTACCCGTGACTCGCTCAATACGGAAGTGGTCAGATGATGCAAATGCTAAGCTACAGGACTGTTTTGCTAGCAAATACTGGAAAATGTTTCCGGGGACTCATCAGATGGCATTGAGGAGTATGACACATCAGTCACCCACAGTGACTGTACATACATACCCCAACCAGAAGCCATGGATTACAGGCTACATCCACACTGAGCTAAAGGGGAGAGCTGCCACTTTCAAGGAGTGGGATTCTAGCAGGGACATTTATAAGAAATCCCACTATGCCCTCAGATGAACCATCAAACAGGCAAAGCGTAAATACAGGACTAAGATTGAATCGTACTATACCGGCTCCGACGTTCGTCGGATGTGGCAGGGATCGCAAACTATTAAAGACTACATGTCAGGTTTTGGCCAGGACTGTTCAGGTTTTGGTCACTAGATGTCCCCATTGCACCTTTTTTGAACCTTTTGTTTTTTCCTTGCTCTAATTATTGTTTGCACCTGTATGTCGTTCCCTTGTTAGTATTTAAACCCTGTGTGTTCCTCAGTTCTTTGCTCAGTGTTTGTACGTTAGCACCCAGCCCTGCTGTTAACTTTTTCTCTTGTTGGAGTTTCCAGAGGTTCTCTGGTATTGTTCTTGTTTATTTTGGATTAGTCTTTTGAGGTTTGTTTTTTCCCTTGCTGTTCTTACCACTTTGTGAATTTTCTTTGTATTTTGGAAGATATCTATTTTTGTCTCTTGGATTTTGTTTTGGACGTTGTGGATTTATATTTTTGCCGGAAGATCTTTCCTTTGATTAAACCACCGTCTCTAGTACTGCTGTGTCTGCCTCATCTTCTGGGTTCTGCCGATTATTAGTGACTTTCTCACACCGGGTCCTGACACTACAAAGAGAAGCCCAGCCACGAGCTGCCCAGTAAAAAAAGCCTACAAGACGAGCTACAGTTGAAGTCGGAAGTTTACATACACCTTAGCCAAATACATTTAAACTCAGTTTTTCACAATACCTGACATTTAATCCTAGAAAAAAATTCCCTGTCTTAGGTCAGTTACGATCACCTCTTTTAATTACGAATGTGAAATGTCAGAATAATAGTAGAGAGAATAATTTATTTCAGCTTTTATTTCTTTCATTATTCCCAGTGGGTCAGAAGTTTGCATACACTCAATTAGTATTTTGTAGCATTGTTTTATATTGTTTAACTTGGGTCAAACATTTTGGGTAGCCTTCCACAAGCTCCCCACAATAAGTTGGGTGAATTTTGGCCCATTCCTCCTGACAGAGCAGGAGTAACTGAGTCAGGTTTATAGGCCTCCTTGCTCGCACACGCTTTTTCAGTTCTACCCACAAATGTTCTATGGGATTGAGGTCAGGACTGTCAGGCCACTCCAATACCGTCACCTTGTTGTCATTAAGCCATTTTAACACAACTTTGGAAGTGTGCTTGGGGTCATTGTCCATTTGGAAGAAAAATTTGCAACCAAGCTTTAACTTTCTGACTGATGTCTTGAGATGTTGCTTCAATATACCCACATAATTTTCCTCCCTTATGAAGCCATCTATTTTGTGAAGTTCACCAGTCCCTCCTGCAGCAAATCACCCCCACAACATGCTGTTGCCACCCCCGTACTTCATGGTAGGGATGGTGTTCTTTGGCTTGCAAGCCCTCCCCCTTTTTCCTCCAAACATAAAGATGTTTTTTATGGACATTTTTGTTTCATCAGACCAGAGGACATTTCTCCAAAAAGTACGATCTTTGTCCCCATGTGCATTTGCAAACCGTAGTCTGGCTTTTTTATGGCAGTTTTGGAGCAGTGGCTTCTTCCTTGCTGAGCGGGCTTTCAGGTTATGTCGATATAGGACTCGTTTTACTGTGGATATAGATACTTTTGTACCTGTTTCCTCCAGCATCTTAACAAGGTACACTACTGTTGTTCTGGGATTGATTTGCACTTTTCGCACCAAAGTATGTTCATCACTAGGAGACAGAACGCGTCTCCTTCCTGAGAGGTATGATGGCTGCGTGGTCCCATGGTGGTTATAATTGCCACTATTGTTTGTACAGGTGAACGTGGTACCTTCAGGCATTTGGAAATTGCTCCCAAAGATGGACCAGACTTGTGAAGGTCTACAATTTTTTTTCTGAGGTCTTGGCTGATTTCTTTTGATTTTCCCATGATGTCAAGCAAAGAGGCACTGAGTTTGAAGGTAGGCCTTGAAATACATCCACAGGTACACTTCCAATTGACTCAAATGATGTCAATTAGCCTATCAGAAGCTTCTAAAGCCATGACATCATTTTATGGAGTTTTCCAAGCTGTTTAAAAGGCACAGTTAACTTAGTGTATGTAAATTTCTGACCCACTGGAATTGTAATATAGTGAATTATAAGTGAAATAATCTGTCTGTAAACAATTGTTGGAAAAAATTACTTGTGTCATGCACAAAAAGCAGATGCCCTAACTGACTTGCCAAAACTATAGTTTGTTAACAAGAAATGTGTGGAGTGGTTTAAAATGAGTTTTAATGACTACAACCAAAGTGTATGTAAACTTCCGACTTACCTAAATATTACCTACATATTACCTAAATTACCTTGACTAAGCTGTACCCCCGCACATTGACTCGGTACCGGTACCCCCTGTATGTAGCCTCGATATTGTTATTTTATTTCTTACTTTAGTTTAATTCGTAAATATTTCTCTTAACTCTTATTTTTTTGTAGTGCTTTGTTGTTTTAAGGGCTTGTAAGTAAGCATTTCACAATAAGGTTGTTGTACTCGGCACATGTGACAAATAACATTTGATTTGGATATGGAATAGACAAATGATATGTCACAAAATAATGCTACGGTAATTGCCTCTTTTATTATATTGACCATTTCCCTCTAATCTCTGCAATGACTGCAATTTTTTGTCTGTTTTTGTCTGTACATTTTTCTCTTCTGCAAAAAACAAAACAAATCCAGTGTTCTACAGCTTGAAGAACATTAACATTTTGAAGTGATTTTTACCATGAAGGCATTTGGGTTTCTCTTTTTTCCAGGGGTTCGGCAGAAGAAACAATGCTTTTCTGCTTTTTTTTTAATGATTATCGATTGCTGCCTCTCCCTGTTGTTAGGGGAGTGAAGTATTTATCGCCCTCTCCATTGTGCCTTTCCTCCATGGTGTGACATCCCGGCCTTGTCGTGAGGTTAAAATGGGAACAGAGGCACAAACATTTCAGCCGCAGACGAGCAAGCTGCGGAGCAGGAACCAAAAGCTTTTGTAGTCCCACTAAATACATTGGAAAGTAATTACAAGGAGCAAAGACCTTCTTTCTTGTTTGATTTTTCTCCTCCTTCTCTCACAATCGTATCCCCCACTTTCTCTCTCACTTTCTCTTCACCCCCATCTCTCTCTCTCAGTTGGCTTCAACCTCCCAAGATGACTGTGCCTTGTGGCTTTTAATTAGAGGTAGTCACAGATGAGGGGCTGGGTTCTGGCCCTGTGTAGAAATTGCTGCCCTCTGACAGAGTGGTGGGCACAGAGACAGGTTAATACAATGGGTGATACAGAGCACGACAAAATAAGCTTTACTAAACCCTCTGTGCATGGATAAAGAGACTGCATACTGTTTAGGGTACTCATTCTGCATTTCAATGTTATCACACCTGAATCAAGATACACAATACCTATGTTTAGTATGCTATGGACATCTAAACAACACAACAATACTAACTGCTGAGCATTGAAGTATCATGAATAGTTCTAGCTGGGTTTAGTTCTCTAAAGAATAACGTGTTGTCAGCGAACCACAGGGGAAAGTTCCACACACTAATCTTTAATCAAGGATCATCTGTGCCTCTTGCTTAAAAAGGATCAGAAACTGTCAACTGCCAAACTCTGAAGAGCAGCAAGGCCATTAGGCACCCATGGCGAGTGTTCTGCTGGGTTTCAGAGAGTTTGTGAGCGAGCGGCATTGGAAAGCCCTGCCAAGCTCCAGCCTGAGGGAGCTCCGGCGAGCCCCACTACCCGCCTCCGAAACCAGGCTGATGTCATCAGCCAAACATGCCAGATGGAGAGAGACCAGAGCCTCCAATGACTGGCTCCACACTAGATAAGGAGCCAAAAGGTATTCTCTAGCTAGCGTTCTGAAATAACTTAGTTATTTTTCTTTTGTTACAAACCTGCATTCATCCTGTAGAAAGTCTATACTTTTAAGGGAATGTTTTTTTAACTTCTACTTGGTCACCATCCCGGATCCGGGAGCATCCTCATCAGTAAAAAAGCTGACTAGCATAGCCTAGCATAGCGCCACAAGTAAATACTAGCATATAAATATCATGAAATCACGAGTCCAAGACACCAAATGAAAGATACACATCTTGTGAATCCAGCCATCATTTCCGATTTTTAAAATGTTTTACAGTGAAAACACAATATGTATTTCTATTAGCTAACCACAATAGCAAAAGACTCAACCGCATATTTTCACAATTTTTTTACCGCATAGGTAGCTATCACAAAACCGACCAAATAGAGATATAATTAGTCACTAACCAAGAAACAACTTCATCAGATGACAGTCTTATAACATGTTATACAATAAATCTATGTTTTGTTCGAAAATGTGCATATTTGAGGTATAAATCATAGTTTTACATTGCAGCTACCATAAAAAATATCACCAAAGCAGCCAGAATAATTACAGAGAGCAACGTGAAATACCTAAATACTCATCATAAAACATTTATGAAAAATACATGGTGTACAGCAAATGAAAGATAAACAAAGCAAATGAAGTGAATCCAGCCAATATTTCCGATTTTTTAAGTGTTTTACAGCGAAAACACAATATAGCATTATATTAGCTTACCACAATAGCCAAACACACAAAATGCATTTATCAGCAGCAAAAGGTAGCGATCGCAAAAACCAGCAAAAGATATAAAATGATTCACTAACCTTGACAAACTTCATCAGATGACAGTCCTATAACATCAGGTCATACAAAACACTTATGTTTTGTTCGAAAATGTGCATATTTGGACCTGAAAACCGTGGTAATACATTGTGAAAATGTAGCAACTTTTTCCCAGAATGTCCGGATATATTTCTGACACTCACCTAATCTGACCAAATAACTCATCATAAACTTTACAAAAAAATACATGTTGGATAACAAATGAAAGATACACTAGTTCTTAATGCAATCGCCGTGTTAGATTTAAAAAAAATAACTTTAGTACGACATACAGCTTACGTTATAGCGAGACAGCACCTGCAATGAGGGCGGAAAATAGAACTAAACATTTTCCACAGAAATACGAAATAACAACATAAATGGTTCCTACTTTTGCTGAGCTTCCATCAGAATCTTGTACAAGGAGTCCTTTGTCCAGAATAAATCGTTGTTTGGTTTTAGAATGTCCTCTTCTCCTGTCGAATTAGCAACCATAGCTAGCCAAGTGGCGCGAAGATGTCCATCTTCACCAAACGCAGAGAACGGAAAACACCAAAACTCCCGATAAACGTTCAATAATCTGATAAAACTATATTGAAAAAACATACTTTACGATGATATTATCACATGTATCAAATCAAAGCCGGAGTTTTTAGACGTCTATACCGAACGCTTTTCAGAAGCCAATGCTGATATCCTTCCCGCGCCTTGCTAGACAAAGGAAATTGGGGTCACGTCATTCCAAGAGCTCTTGTTCGACCTCAGATAAAGCTAGACACCCCATTCCACCTTCCACTGCCTGGTGACATCTAGTGGAAGGCGTATAAAGTGCATGTATATCCATAGATTTCAAGCAATTGAATAGGAAAGCCCTGGAACAGAGCCTTGATTTCAGATGTTTCACTTCCTGTTAGGAAGTTTGCTGCAAAATGAGTTCTGTTTTACTCACAGATATAATTCAAACGGTTTTAGAAACTTGAGAGTGTTTTCTATCCAATAGCAATAATAATATGCATATTGTACTAGCTAGAATAGAGTACAAGGCAGTTTAATTTGGGCAAGATTTTTTACAAAGTGAAAACAGCGCCCCCTTATTGAGAAAAGGTTTTAATCTAGCCTAAGAATATGAAATCCACTTAAAATAGCACTAATGAGCTTATACTTTTAAGTTGAAAAATAAATGATCCACGCGTCCCTCCCTGCAGCTTTGAAATCAAGGTTAAACAAAACTAATACTTTGTTCGATGCTCTTTATGAGAGTGTAGAATGTAAAGAGAAATGTGTATCACACCGACTCATTCCTCTGTATCTACGATGTCCCGTATCAGTTGTGCAACTTGTCTACAGAGATATTTTGTATATGCCTGACAACATCCTCCTCCTAATTCCTAAATCTATGACTCTTGTCTCCTCTCTTGATCTGTGAGGCGCGCTGGGGCATCAATCAATCTAGCCTGGCCACATTAATTGATGTGTCTGAGAATTACTCAGACAGAGAATTTGCTCAGGTTTCACTCTGCATTACTGTCAGTGGCCTTCTACGTGAGGAGAATCCATTAGGAAAATCTGTGAATACGCATTGCCCATGCTGGTAACAGTTCAACACACCTGCATGCACACACATGCACCTCTAGAACAGGCACTGATTGCACATGCACATAGGCTGCTGTGTTTCCCCTATATTCGTCTACGCCGCTCCAAAGAATATTACTTTTTATATATATATACACACAGTACCAGACAAAAGTATGGACACACCTACTCATTCCAGGGTTTTTCTTTATTTTAATTGTAGAATAATAGTGACGACATCAAAGCTATGAAATAATTGATATGGAATCATGTAGTAACCAGAAATGTGTTAAACAAATCTAAATATTTTTATATTTGAGATTCTTCTAAGTAGCCACCCCTTTGCCTTGATGAGAGCTTTGCACACTCTTGGCATTGTTCCCACGTTCGCAGAGACTGCAGTTCACAAGAGCGCTGCATATGTCGGCTCAATTGGAAATTACTTTTAAATTTCAATCACGCTACACGCTACAGTACAGAACTTCAGCGCTATGGATTGAATATTTTGAGACCTGGGCTTCCGTGCACTTACACTATACGAGCGGGAGATGACCAACTCACAAGTTGGTGCTGTAGAAGCAAGCAGTAAAATGCGGGGCAGTGAGCCAAAACACTGGTCAACAAGTTAAGGAGAGACAGATAGCAGGACCATACGCTTACCAACGATCAGCGTGGCGTGGACGAGGTTTCTTCAAGTGCAGTTGCAAAAACGCTATGATGAAACTGGCTTTCATGAGGACCGCCACAGGAAAAGAAAACCCACAGTTACCTCTGCTGCAGAGGATAAGTTCATTCGCGTTAACTGCACCTCCGAAATTGCTGCCCAAGTAAATGCTTCACAGAGTTCAAGTAACAGACACATCTCAACATCAACTGTTCAGAAGAGACTGTGTGAATCAGACCTTCATGGTCTAATTTCTGCAAAGAAACTACTACTAAAAGGACACCAATAAGAAGAATAGACTTGCTTGGGCCAAGAAACACGAGCAATGGACATTAGACCGGTCGAAATCTGTCTTTTGGTCTGGTGAGTCGAAATTTGAGATTTTTTGTTCCAACCACAATGCCTTTCGGAGGCGCAGAGTATGTGAACAGATGATCTCCACTAGTGTGGTTCCCACCGTGAAGCATGGAGTAGGAGGTGTGATGGTTTTGGGGTGTTTTGCTGGTGACACTGTTGGTGATTTATTTAGAATTCAAGGCACACTTAACCTGTTTGGCGTGCAAGCCCGACGTCGGTACATTTATGACAACAGCCATCTCAAAGTGCAGGGCGCGAAATTCAAAAGATATATTTTTTAATATTTAACTTTCACACATTAACAAGTCCAATACAGCATATGAAAGGTACACATCTCGTGAATCCAGCCAACATGTCCGATTTTTTTAATGTTTTACAGGGAAGACAAAATATGTAAATCTATTAGCTCACCACGTTAGCAAAAGACTCCACTTTTATTACTCCATCAGTTTTTGACTCCATCAGTAGCTATCACAAATTCGACCAAATAAAGATATAAATAGCCACTAACCAAGAAACAAACCTCATCAGATGACAGTCTGATAACATATTTATTGTATAGCATATGTTTTTTTTTCGAAAAATGTGCATATTTCAGGTATAAATCATAGTTTACATTGCAGCTACAGTCAGAAATTTCACCGGAAGCAGACAGAAAAATTAAAAAATTAAAAACATTTCTGAAAAATACATAGTGTACAGCAATTGAAAGACAGGCATCTTGTGATTCCAGACAATATTTCCGATTTATCAAGTGTTTTACAGCGAAAACAAAATGTAGCGTTATATTAGCGTAGCCACAATAGCCAGAAACACTTGGGCGCCGACGACCAGTTCACATGCGCGACAGATATTAGAAATAGCATCATAAAATGTTTCTTACTTTTGGTGATCTTCCGTCAGAATGTTGGACAAGGTGTCCTTTGTCCAGAACAGTCGTTGTTTGGATCTGGAACGGCAAATTTCCCTCTTGATTTAGCATGGGCACTTGCCAAGTGGCACGGATCTCTCCAACGTCAACAAAGTCAGAGAACGGAACACGGCAAAACTCCCGAAAAAATTTCAATAATCTGATTCAACTATATTGAAAAAACATACTTTACGATGATATGGTCACATGTATCAAATAAAATCTAAACCGGAGATGTTAGTCGTCCATAACGACAGCTAAACAGAAGGCAAATCCATGTCCTCTTTCGCACGCTCCAGAAACAGGAAATGGACGGTCACGTCATACAAAGAGCTTTAATTCCACCTCAGACCAAGATAGACACGAAATGTCTTCTCTCACAGCCTCTTGACAACCAGGGGAAGGTCTATGAAGTGTACGTAGACTCTTACGTTCATTGCCCATGTATAGGCATGAAGTTGAACAGAGCATCGATTTCTGACATTCCACTTCCTGGTCAGGAAATGTGCTGCAGAAGGAGTTCTGTTTCACTCAGAGAAATAATTCAAACGGTTTTAGAAACTAGAGAGTGTTTTCTATCCAATAGTAATAATAATATGCATATTGTACGAGCAAGAATTGAGTACGAGGGCGTTTGAAATGGGCACGATTTAACTGGCTACTCAATGCTGCCCCTTGCAGCCATAAGAAGTTAACCAGGCGTTGCGTCACCTTGAAATTGACATTTTTATTCAGAGAATTGCAGGGGAAGAGTACAATACAGTACAGTTCAACTAATAGGCAAGAACATAGTCGAGTGAAACAGAGTTATATTAATATTCTTCTTCTATCCAATTCTGGTCCACAAACTTTGAGCTTTAAGTCCCCAAAAAAATAAATACAGTGTGTTCACTAAACAGCGCATTGTCGCACCCAAAGCAGTTTCACCGTGATGATAAAGACACATAACTATTCACTGAAAATAAAAGAAAGAAAACAAATAATTTGCAACATAGGCTATTTGCCATTTTATTTTGTTAATATATAGGGTATTTAATATTAACGAAATAAAATGCGAAACATACATACACATTTAATAAAAATTAACATGCATTGTATGACAACTCACCAAAGACTGATTAGTTGAACACAAAATCCTTCCTCCTTTCTTTCCTCAAGAAGACTTCAATGTCTCTGTTGTACAGTCTATCTGTGCGTTTTAGTTCCACCAATAAGTCCTTTTCTATCGACATGGAGGCTAATGCTGAAAGCCGAGTCTGTCCAGTAGCATTTCTGGAATACGTTTTGATTCGCTTTAAGGCCGAGAATGACCGCTCGACAGAAGCCGTGGACACAGGGATAGTCACTGTCACACATGCCCAATGTGTAAAGTTGCCCCATGTCCTCATTCAGATTTTTCTGCTTAAGGAAATCAAGGAGATCAGAGGGACTTTTCCCTTCAAAATCAGTCATAGCATACATTACAGTCAGTTCTGTTTTTAGCTTGGATAGGTCGAACAGTGTTCCGTGACTCTCTGTTAAGCTGGAGAAGGCTGTTTGCGGGAATTTTTTCCGGTAGGTCTGAAAGTGCCGGGGGTCCAGGAGGGAGAGAAACATTAATTTTTCGTGGTCTTGAAACCTGTTTCGCATCTGGCACAGAATGTTGTCCAGAATATTGCTGTGGAGTTGTTGATAGTATGTGCGAGGGTCTCCTTGTGCTGGGCCTCTGCGTGCGCTGGGTGAACATGAGATGCGCGCTGTGTCATCGTAGATTTGACTGAACCTGCACCTCTCTCGGTCAATTGTGTCACAAAACTCGTTCACCCTTGTCAGGCAGAATTGTACATCCAAAGTTTGTTTCTGTCGAATTCCAAAAAGCACATCCCAATAATTAAAAATCCCATTGAATGTTTCAAGCAAAAAACAAAACTCAAAATCATCCAAACGTGCATTAAATCCATCAGCCATAAGCACAGTATCCCCGTCATGGTCATCATGATGTTCCAGTAAGTGGTATTACAGCTCCTTTAGGGCAACTCTCTTTTCAAAGACTGCATTGGCCAATCTAGATGTATATTGCCACCTCGTTGGTGCAATCTTAGGAAGACTACGCTTGCAGATGTCATCCAGCAGTTGCGTGCGCTTAGGGGATCGTGAGAAAAATGCTGCAAGACCATTGAGGTTGGCAAAGAAGACCTTGCATTCTTTAAGCTTTGAGGCTCCTTGAGTCAGTACTGAATTTAGTCGATGTGCATAGCAGTGAATGAATAAGGCCATCGGTGCCCTCTCCTTAACTTTAGCCCGCACCCCATTGAGTCCAGATGCCATGACTGCTGCGCCATCAAAAGACTGTGCCACAACTTTATCCACACTACATTCATTTTCCTCCAAGAAACGGAAAATAAGAGCGGCAATGTCATCAGCTCGCTTGCCGCTTGTCACATCTTCAAATCGGATAAATCGCTCCTTGACTCCTGTGTCCGTCACATAACGCAGGACGAGTGAGAGCTGTGCTGCATTTCCCACATCTGTTGTCTCGTCCACCATAACAGCAACAAAGGGAGTTTTTTTAATCTCCATTTTGATCTCTTCTCCCATCACTTCAGCAATAGCATAAATTAGGTAATTTTGTATTTTGCCTGACGTCCCAATGAACACTTTGTTAGTGGACAGGTGGTATTGTAAATCTGTGTTGCTTTCAGAAAGAAAAGAAAGAAGCTCCACGTAGTTCCCTTTGTTTGTGGAGTCAGCACTTTCATCGTGTCCCCTAAAAGAAAGTTCCTGTTTACCCAAAAACATGACACAATCATCTTCTTTTCAATCTTTTCTTTTCTTCTTTTCAATATTTCCCTATTTTTCTTCACCTTTTCATTGTGCAGCTCCGTTGCCTTGCGCGCTTGTTCGTTGAGCTGTAGATCCACTCGGGTGTCCCCAAAAGTTTTCAAAAGCACCATTGCTTGTAAGTGCCCAGCCGTACTTTGGTGTCTCGTTGCTGCCTTGGTTAGACAACTCAAGTTTGCAAAGCCAGTGTGGCTCCAAACACCAAATCGATCACTTGCAAATAATAGGCATTCCCATAGCAGTACAGTTTGCAGTGCTTCTCGGAGCCTGTGAGCCATTGATAGTGCTCGTAGTTGGAACTTTGAAAGTGGCGAATGAACCCCTTTCCCGCCTGTGACAGGCTTTGTAGCGTCGGCATCGAGCGACCTCTCCTTACAATGTCTAACTTTTCTTGAAAAGTTTGTCTTGAGAATGGCGTTATAATTATATCCTCGACCAAATTGATATCTTCTCCTCCTTCCGCCATTGTGGGTTGAAAAAACAGCTTAGTAGTATGCAAATTAATTTGTTTATCAAATTCAGTTTCCTAGTTCTGAGGTTCTGCATAGACCTGCCCATAGGACCTGCCTCTCAATATTGGTAATCCAATCAAAAGACGTGCACGCACTACGCCTGCTAGCTGGCTCCTGTGTAACACTGGAGCCAGCCAGCAGGCGTACAATAGCCAACTCTAAAGCTGATTGGTTGACACAAAATTTTCATTTCCATTCAATTTAAGCTACAAGTGCCCGCACTGTTGATTCTGAAGGCCTGAGGGCAGATTTTAGACCCCTGGCAACACATGATTGCTGAATATGATTGGATAAAAGATCTAACATAAAGACCAGCCCTCCAAATCTCAACCTGGGGCTTTAAGCAGTGCAACCAAGAGGACAGCTATGAAATGAAGAGTATAATTCTTACTCTGGGGAATAATTTAATACATATTTGTGGGAAAATATATTTAAAAAAAATATATATATTCTGATGATGTTTAGGCCAGCAGAGAAGGCCTTGCTGGCCCTGACGGCCCACCACTGTGTAAATGGTATTCTTAATGTTAGTCAATCCGGATTCAGATCTAAACATAGCACCACTACGGCTACCATGCTTGTTATAAATGATATTGAAAATACCTTAGATGATAGAAAGAATTGTGCTGCCATGTAGCTGTAGACCATGTTATTCTGTTGAATAAGCTGCCCTCAAAAGGGTTGGGTACTGATGCTTGCCGATGGTTTCATAATTATTGTAGAAAAGGCCCATGGAGTTGGTGGAATAATCCTTTAATTCATGGCCACTTACTCAGCTGGGCCAGAGCGCTTTAATTAGGTCAGGTGGCAATGACCGACAGATCTCATCCACATAAAAGGAGGAAAACGGCATCGCCTGATCTCGCTGCTTTCTCTTCCTTAACTCCGTCTACTCCAGAAGTTCTGTGCGTCCATGAATCCACGTAAGTCCACCGACTCTGTTACCTTTCATCTGAACTATTTGTTGCGAGTGGGAGAGTGGGCTATCAGTTATTGTTTATAGTTGTTATCGCGGAGCGCGGCTAGGAGTGCACGCTTCAAACATATTGTGTAATGTGTGTAAATGATCATACGGATCCTCATAGGCCAATTATGCAATCGATATGTTTAATATGTAATTAAATTAATTCCATGTACACATGAAGACCAATTGAAAGGATGAAATGAGAAATGTCATTGTTTGCTAACTGATCGACTTTGATATCAACTAAAGGAGATTATAGATTGAATGACCATTCACTGTTTGTATTTATTTCATGATTTATGTGAAATAGTTAAGAGCCTAAATGACTCACAGGTGATTACTATTGACTTCTTAATTAACTGGATTCATGAATTCCCTAATTATGTTAATAATGAATGATTGTTATGATTTGATCTTTGTGATTATGAATTTGATTTGATACGTGTTATTTTGTTTCCTTTGTCATGCAGCACAGACTACTCAGTAAATATACCACTTTATGGTTAAAGGAATTCCTGCCTCAGTCTCATCCATTCTTCTGTCACCTGACACGTGACCACCTGTCCACCTTCACTGTCAGTCATCCTACCTGTCCAGCTACCCACATAGATTCCACTAATCTTTCAATTATCTTAATGACAGAACTCAGGCCATCAAGATAGATTGGGTCCTTGAGTTACATAAAGGGGTGACCCAATGTCCGATACTCGGCCCACTACTGTTTACAATCTATATAAATGACATTGGTAATGCAAAAAAATGCAATGTTAATTTGTATGCAAATGAAAGTGTTGTATTCCATTGCTCCTTTGGTTGGCCAAGCCTTTTCACATTTTAAGTTTGTTTTCAAGCACTGCAGAGGTCACTATTGTCTCTACAATTAATGTTAAATGCAAACAAAACAAAATACATGCTTTTTTCTAGGTCCTATAACACATTTTTAAATTAATTTGTCATGACTAGCTTGAGCGGTAGACAAATTGAGCGATGTCCTTCCTACGAATATCTTGGTATATAGCTTGATGACAAACTGTCATTTAAAAAAACATGTCACTGAGCTGGTGAAGAAGTTGAAGTTAAAGGTTGGTTTCTTTAAAAGAAACAAAGCATGTCTAGGGCTGTGGCGGTCATGAAATGTTATCAGCCGGTGAATGTCAAGCAAATAATTGTCAGTCTCACAGTAATTGATCGTTAATGTCTCTTTATTCAAAGACTCAATCATGGACACTCTTAATGACAGTTGTGGCTGCTTTGCGTGATGTATTGTTGTCTCTACCTTCTTGCCCTTTGTGCTGTTGTCTGTGCCCAATAATGTGTGTACCCTGTGCTGCTGCAATGTTGCGTTGCAACCATGTTGTAACACAACATCCTAAAAAATCCTTGTCTTTTGTGGCTTGGAGTGCTGCGTTGTGCCCTTCTCCCTGATTGTGCTGCACAATCCGGCTCTCCGTCATGTGATTGGGTCTTTCTCACAGGCTACAAGTGAAGACAGACACATCGGGGACTCAACTGCTTGCGTCCTTATCCAATTCTGATATGTAGGTCAGAACAATTAGCTTAAAATGTTGATAAACTATTAGGGTATTTCTTCACATTATAAGCGCAGCAATGTGCACATGGTAGTAGGCTATAAGTGTGAATTTTCCATTCGCGGAAAAAAACTTTATCAAAAGTGACTGCAAATGCACTTATGCATGTAATGCTTTTATTAATAAATGTGCATTTTTATGGTGAACATTATTTTCCCAAAACTTGAAACTCACGCGCTGCTTATATATGCCAGTTAGGCTCTACACCCTTTGTGAAGTAGATTAATGTGCTTAATTTTAAGAAGTTATTTGGCCACTCTAGTTGTGATACAAACCTTATTAAGACATATAGGCCAGACTACATGAGGTGTGTGACTACGAATCGCAAAAGTCGCAAAAAAAAGGCATTGTTTTTTATGCTGGGCATCATTCACAACTGATAATAAATCATTCAATAAATCATCAAGTGATAGGTTAATATTGTCATCCATCAGACTGTTCTTGATTTAAATTTGTCTTTAAATATAGTAAATAATATATGTGTAACATTTGTTTTGATTTAAAATGGACCATTATCATGCACCTATACCGAAACAGGGGCAGCGGGGAAAAAGAAATGTCATCTATGCCCTTAAATAGCGAATGGAGGATGTTTTTCCCCGTGGTTTATTTTCATGACAGCCAGGTAGGCTATACTCCTGTTGTAAATATAAGCAATGTGCTTAATATTAGGAAAGTTGAGAAATAAATATAGTAGGTCTAGCCAATAGAAAGCTGATGGGACCCTGCTCTTTTTATTAGCGGCCATCACTCTGTTTTCTCCCGCAATTGCATAGCCTATATAAATGTTGCGCAACATGAGCTCATGGGCTCTCATGAAGTGTTTGATTACATTTTTGAAAACATTTGCATTGATGTCAGAGTGATTAGAGGGACAATAAGAGTGCTGAGTACGAGGCAGTTAGCAAGTTTGGTAGGCTACTAATGACCTTGGAGAGTTATGGTCCGATGAGACGGAGACCCAAGCTTGACTGCTGTGGGGCTGCAGCGGAGCAGAGAAGCGAGGAACAGCAGAGACAGGAGGAGCCCACAGCATTAGACACAAGCCTTTGAATTGGTGAGCCTGTTAAGCCCTCACGCTTAAGGCGTCAGGGAGATAGATTTGCCGCTGCACCCGAGCACTGTAAACAACAACTCGTCTCATCTCGTCCATATCCACATGCACACATAAACACACCCTCATGCATGCACATACACACACTTCCTGTCCACACACACACAAGCCTAAATGTGGGAACGGCTTTTAGCCTCGCCTTCCTGCATGACTTCTCATGGGTGTGAGGGGGTTGGTTAGACCCGATTAAGGGTCCAGGAAAACAGGATTAGCCCAACTCCACTTTCTAATTATTTGTCTTGGTGTTTGGCCAATAAATCATGGTTATCTCCTTCTGTAATCATAACAGGAGACAGCACCTCTGACCAAGACGCTGGAATGTTAAACTTGGTAATGAAACCCTGAGATATGTGGAAGGGGGGATATCTGTCTTGTTGAGCATTGCTAGATTAGATCGTGGCTAGTTTAGTCTTTTTTGGACAAAGTTTTGTATGTGTTGGCTTTAGCCTGCAATGGAGAGATGGGCTGAGGGAACCACAATGAACAGACAGAGAATGGATGTAGCAAGGGCAGGTAGCAGGCTGGTACAGGGGTATTTAGAGCCGTGGTGACTGGGAAAAGGGAGGCCCTACTGCCCTAAAGCAGAAATGCCCTGACGTTATAGCAATATAGGCCAGAATGAGACAGGTAGCAGTTGGCATAGTGCATCTTAGAGCCCCTTCCCAGGCAGAGCCTGTCTCTCTGTGGAAAGTCTGACTGCAGGGCACTGACACTCCCTGCAGTCTAGATGGCTTTAGCTGGAGCCACTATGTACTATTGTACTATAGGCATGTACAATGCCCCGGCCACAAACTTAGCCAAATTATCTAATTTAATTCTCGGAGAGAGAGAAAGAGAGAAAGAAAGAGAGAGAGAAAGAGCAAGAGAGAGAGAGAGAGAGGAGATGTCGCAAGGGTCCGCTGAGATGGAAAAGCGACTGTGTTTATGCTCCTGGTTCCCAGTGGGCGCCCGCAAATTAGGAGTTAGGCGACGTGCAAATCCGGCAGCTGTTTCTGAGAGTGTTCTGCGACCATGTGTGGGACAGCCAGTTGCAGACCACAGACAGTCCCTGCCACTTCAAAGAGTGAGGGGAAGAGGAGAAAAACATGCTTCCGATGCCATAGGGCAGCTCAATGTCACCGCTCTGATGTGAAACTCTCTCCACTCTGCCCAATGTTACCCAGAGGATCGACCCCAAAAGTCCTAATTTCCTTTGCAATGAAAAAGCACAAAGTATAAAAAATATTAGTTTCCCCAGAAGTTATGTGTATAGCTTTTGTTATTGCGCCCTTGAGAATGTATGACTTCCAGCAAGGTGACATGAAGGCTGCTTAGTACCTAAGTGCACAGCAGCGTAAACTGAAACTTCATTATTGTACTGTCACAATAAAAATGATGCAGGCTATAGTGCAGTCTCTCTTTGTCACTGCTCAAACTTCAATCTTCCATAAATGCAAAAATACTGTATGCGTGCATCCCGGTGTGTGGGTTCTGTGAGTGAGAGTGTATATATGGTTGAAGTCTGAAGTTTGCATACACTTCGGTTGGACTCATTAAAACTCATTTTTCAACCACTCCACAAATGTCTTGTTAAAAAACTATAGTTTTGGCAAGTCGGTTAGGACATCTACTTTGTGCATGACACAAGTAATTTTTCCAACAATTGTTAACAGACAGATTATTTCACTTATAATTCACTGTATCACAATTCCAGTGGGTCAGACATTTAAATACACTAAGTTGACTGTGCCTTTTAACAGCTTGGAAAATGTCAGAAAATGATGTCATGGCTTTAGAAGCTTCTGATAGGCTAATTGACATAATTTGAGTCAATTGGAGGTGTACCTGTGGATGTATGTTTGAGGAATTTTAAGTATGAGATTTCTGTTGTTTTGAATTTGGCGGCTAGCACTTTCACTGGCTGTTGTCATATCGATCCCGTTAACCTCACTAGGGTATGTGGGACGGTAGCGTCCCACCTCGTCAACAGCCAGTGAAACTGCAGGGCGCCAAATTCAAAACAACAGAAATCCCATAATTAAAATTCCTCAAACATACAAGTATTTTACACCATTTTAAAGATACACTTGTTGTAAATCCAGCCACAGTGTCCGATTTCAAAAAGGCTTTATGAAGAAAGCACACCAAACGATTATGTTAGGTCAGAGCAAAGTCACAGAAAAACACAGCCTTTTATCCAGCCAAAGAGTGCAGTCACAAAAAGCAGAAATAGAGATAAAATGAATCACTAACCTTTGATGATCTTCATCAGATGACACTCATAGGACTTCATGTTACACAATCATGTATGTTTTGTTCGGTAAAGTTCATATTTATATCCAAAAATCTGAGTTTACATTGGCGCGTTATGTGCAGTAGTTCCAAAACATCCAGGGATTTTGCAGAGCCACATCAATTTACAGAAATATTCATAAAAACATTGCTAGAAGATACAACTGTTATGCATGGAATTTTAGATCCACTTCTCCTTAATGCATCCGCTGTGTCAGATTTCAAAAAAACTTTACGGAAAAAGCACACCATGCAATAATCTGAGTACAGTGCTCAGAGAACAACACAACCCAAACAAATATCTGCCATGTTGTGTAGTCAACAGAAGTCAGAAATGGCATTATAAATATTCACTTACCTTTGATGATCTTCATCAGAATGCACTCCCAGGAATCCCAGTTACACAATACATTTTTGTTTTGTTCGATAATGTCCATCATTTATGTTCAAATAACTCCTTTTTGTTTGCGCGATTAGCCCAGTAATCAAAATTCATGAGGCGCGATCACTAGGTGCAGACGAAAAGTCAAAAAGTTCAGTTACAGCCCGTAGAAACATGTCAAACGATGTATAGAATCAATCTTTAGGATGTTTTTAACATAAATCTTCAATAATGTTCCACCGGAGAATTCCTTTGTCTGTAGAATTGCAATGGAACGCAAGCTAACTATCACGTGAACGCCCATGGTCAGCTTGTGGCTCTCTGGCAGACCTCTGACTCAATCCCCTCTCATTCGCCCCCACATCACAGTAGAAGCATCAAACAAGGTTCTAAAGACTGTTGACTTCTAGTGGAAGCCTTAGGAACTGCAATATGACCCCATAGACACTGTGTATTCGATAGACAAAGATTTGAAAACTACAAACCTCAGATTTCCCACTTCCTGGTTGGAATTTTTCTCAGGTTTTTGCCTGCCATATGAGTTTTGTTATACTCACAGACATCATTCAAACAGTTTTAGAAACTTCAGACTGTTCTACAGAATGTTCTACAGACTGTTCTTCAGACTGTTCTATCCAAATCTACAAATTATATGCATATTCTAGCTTTTATGGCTGAGTAGCAGGCAGTTTAATTTGGGCACGCTTTTCATCCAAAATTCCCAATGCTGCCCCCTACCCTAGTGAAGTTAATGGGATTTAAGCCATAAGAAGCCATATAACTCTTTTGTCATATCTCAGTTTACTCACTTACTTATGGTGCTGCCAAATCCTAATGATTTGTTTTCAACATGAGCAACATTTTTTGCTTTATCTTGGACGCTAAAGCAGACAAAATAAAATGTGCCTATCTATATAATGAATATGAATTGGCTGGGTTGAGATTATTAAATATAAAAGCACTAAACATCTCTCTAAAAGCTTCACTTTTAGAGAGATTCAAAAGTAGTATTCAATTCAAAAGTAGTATTTGAACCCTAAATGGTTCTCAAGTAGATTACTAAGAAAAGATCATCCATTGTTTAAAAATTGCCTTTTTGCCTTTGTGCAGATTGCCATGTCTCATTTTTGATTAATTGAAAACGATACTTTTTCTAAATATCCCTCTTTTTCAAACAAGCAGATGGCTACAATTTCAATTTCATCCCCCTGAAAAGATATAACAAATATTACAACACATATTATGGCTGAACTCAAATGTGCTGGTTGATAAAATACCTGTATTAATAGAAAATATGTTTTTAAATGTTATTTTCTTCTTAAATTATATTGTAAATTGGAATGGTAGAGTTATGTCCTTCATGGAGTTATCATAATTGTAGGGGAAGGTCTGCTCAATCCAAGAGTACAACCAATTGATTACAGCATTACCCCAAACATGGAGTAGGCAGGTGGCAGCGGGAGGAGGTAGGGAACTGGTCTGTCTGCCAAATATAAAGGATCAAAACTGGCGGAGGAACAAAAATAGCATAAATAGGAAAGTATACTAGTTTCATTTGAGGACCAGGATGTTGACAACTGTGCCATACAGATTGCAAAATAGTTGGGTAGAGATTTTTGATGTGCCGATTCCATGGTATGAGTTGATATATAAAACAACGCAAGATTAAAGACTTCGTGCTTTTCAGCTAAAATTATTATATAGGATTCTTGCCACCAACAAAATGTTGAATATTTGGGGTATAAAATCATCCAAATGCTGCAGATTTTGTTGTGAGGATACAGAATTAATAGACCATTTATTTTGGATAGCATTGATCTAAAAGTGACCCTGGAAATAGTACTGTTATGAGATCTGGAGAGACCGGGTCAGACAATTTGTAACGGCGGTCCTCCTCCTCTTCAACCGAAAAGGAGGAGTAGTGAGGGAACCAAAATGCAGCGGATGTTGAAGACGTAATTTATTAAACAAGACAGGAAAAACACGAAACGAAATACACTTGGATAAACTAACAAAATAACAAACGGTGTAGACAGACCTGGACGACGGACTCACATAACACGAAAACGCACGAACAGGGAATATAGCCTACACATAAAAATGACGAATAACAAAACAAACCGAACAGTCCCGTATGGTGCGACAAACACAGACACAGGAGACAACCACCCACAACGAACACTGTGAAAACACCTACCTAAATATGACTCTTAATTAGAGGAACGCCAAACACCTGCCTCTAATTAAGAGCCATACCAGGCAACCCATAAACCAACATAGAAACAGAAAACATAGAATGCCCACCCAAACTCACGTCCTGACCAACTAACACATACAACAAACTAACAGAAATAGGTCAGGAACGTGACATAACCCCCCCCATAAGGTGCGAACTCCGGGCGCACCAGCACAAAGTCTAGGGGAGGGTCTGGGTGGGCATCTGACCACGGTGGTGGCTCAGGCTCCGGGCGAGGTCCACACACCACCATAGTCAATCCCAGCTTCCATTTCCCCCTATGAATGTCCACCCTCATCTTACCCCCACTAAATCCTTTTGGTAACATCGACAACAGGGGCAGCACCGGGACAGAGAGATAGCTCAGGACAGAGGGATAGCTCAAGACAGAGGGATAGATCAGGATAGAGAGGTAGCTCAGGATAGAGAGGTAGCTCAGGATAGAGGGGCAACTCCGGACTGAAAGGCAGCTCCGGACAGAGAGACAGCTCTGGACTGAGGGGCAGTTCTGGGTAAATAGCCGCTCTGGGCTAAGGGACAGCTCAAGACTGGCTGACGGCTCTCGACGCTCATGGCTGGCTGACGGCTCTGGCCGCTCAAGGCTGGCTGACGGCTCTGGCCGCTCATGGCTCGCTGACGGCTCTGGACGCTCATGGCTCGCTGACGGCTCTGGACGCTCATGGCTGGCTGACGGCTCTCGACGCTCATGGCTCACTGACGGCTCTGGCAGATCCTGTCTGGTTGGCGGCTCTGGCAGATCCTGTCTGGTTGGTGGCTCTGGCAGATCCTGTCTGGTTGGCGGCTCTGGCAGATCCTGTCTGGTTGGCGGCTCTGGCAGATCCTGACTGACGACTGGCTCTAGTGGCTCCTGACTGACTATCGGCTCTAACGGCTCGGAACAGACGGGCGGCTCTAATGGCTCGGGACAGACGGATGGCTCAGACGGCGCTGGGGAGACGGATGGCTCAGACGGCGTTGGGGAGACGGATGGCTCAGATGGCGCTGCGGAGATGGATGGCTCAGACTGCTCCTGTCTGGCGGAAGGCTCTGGCTGCTCCTGTCTGGTGGAAGGCTCTGTAGGCTCATGGCAGACGGGCAGCTTTGCAGGCTCATGGCAGACAGGCAGTTCATGCGCCGTTGGGCAGACGGCAGACTCTGGCCGGCTGAGACGCACTGTAGGCTTGTTGCGTGGTGCCGGAACTGGAGGCACCTGACTGAGGACACGCACTTCAAGCCTAGTGCGGGGAGCAGGGACAGGACACACTGACCTCTCGAAGCGCACTATATGCCTGGTGCGTGGTACCGGACTGAGGGCACGCACCTCAGGACGAGTGCGGGGAGAAATAACAGTGTGCACAGGACTTAGGAGACGCACAGGTGGCTTAGTGCGCGGTGCCGGAACTGGAGGCACTGGGCTGGAGACACGCACCATAGGGAGAGTGCGTGGAGGAGGAACAGGGCTCTGAAAACGCACTGGAAGCCTGGTGCGTAGTGTAGGCACTGGGGTTACTGGGCTGGGGCGGGGAGGTAGTGCCGGAAATACCGGACCGTGAAAGCGTACTGGCTCCCTTGAGCACCGAGCCTGCCCAACCTTACCTGGTTGAATGCTCCCGGTCGCCCGACCAGTGCGGGGAGGTGGAATAACCCGCACCGGGCTATGTAGGCGAACCGGGGACACCATGCGTAAGGCTGGTGCCATGTAAGCCGGCCCGAGGAGACGCACTGGAGACCAGACGCGTTGAGCCGGCCTCATGACACCTGGCTCAATGCCCAATCTAGCCCTACCAGTGCGGGGAAGTGGAATAACCCGCACTGGGCTATGCACTCGTACAGGAGACACCGTGCGCTCTACTGCGTAACACGGCGCCTGCCCGTACTCCCGCTCTCCACGGTAAGCCTGGGAAGTGGGCGCAGGTCTCCTACCTGCCCTTGGCCCACTACCTCTTAGCCCCCCCCCAAGAAATTTTTGGGGTCTCCTCTCGGACTTCCAGCCACGTCTCCTTGCTGCCTCCTCATACCACCGCTCTTGGGCTCTCGCTGCCTCCATCTCCTCACGAGCGCGGAGATATTCCCCAATGTGATCCCAGTGTCCTTTACCTTCCAATACTTCCTCCCAAGTCCATGATTCCTGTGTAGTCTCCTGCTCGACTTCGCGCCGCTTGGTTCTGAATCGGTGGGTGGTTCTGTAACGGCGGTCCTCCTCCTCTTCAACCGAAAAGGAGGAGTAGTGAGGGAACCAAAATGCAGCGGATGTTGAAGACATAATTTATTAAACAAGACGGGAAAAACACGAAACGAAATACACTTGGATAAACTAACAAAATAACAAACGGTGTAGACAGACCTGGACGACGGACTCACATAACACGAAAACGCACGAACAGGGAATATAGCCTACACATAAATATGACGAATAACAAAACAAACCGAACAGTCCCGTATGGTGCGACAAACACAGACACAGGAGACAACCACCCACAACGAACACTGTGAAAACACCTACCTAAATATGACTCTTAATTAGAGGAACGCCAAACACCTGCCTCTAATTAAGAGCCATACCAGGCAACCCATAAACCAACATAGAAACAGAAAACATAGAATGCCCACCCAAACTCACGTCCTGACCAACTAACACATACAACAAACTAACAGAAATAGGTCAGGAACGTGACACAATTACTGCGTAAATTGAATGGTTGAGGGACAGCTATTGGGAAACTGTAGGGAGATCTTGGAGGGTTCAGGTTTACGTTTTTTGGCCTGGTGGGAGATCTGTCAAAGTGCCCTTGAGCAGGGCATTGACCCTGGATGTGTCGCTCTGAATGGGAGTCTGTTGGATGACTGGTATAATGTAGTTGTTGAGCGGCTTCACTGCAAGTATATTGTATGTTTCAGATATTCAATAAAAAAAATAAAGTGTCTCCACTGACATTTTCAACCTCTCCCTGTCGGAGTCTGTAATACCAACATGTTTCAAGCAGACCACCATAGTCCCTGTGCCCAAGAACACTTGGGTGTTGGTCCAAGGTAACCTGCCTATATGGCTACCGACACGTAGCTCCCAGGTCTGTAGTTATGAAGTGCATTGAAAGGCTGGTCATGGCTCACATAAACACCATTATCCCAGAAACCCTAGACCCACTACAATTTGCATACCGCCCAAACAGATCCACAGGTGATGCAATCTCAATTGTACTTCACACTGCCCTTCCCCACCTGGACAAAATGAACACCTACATGAGAATGGTATTCATTGACTACAGCTCAGTGTTCAACACCATAGAGCCCTCAAAGCTACTCACTAAGCTAAGGACCCTGGGACTAAACACCTCCCTCTGCTACTGGATCCAGGACATCCTGACGGACCACCCCCAGGTGGTTAGGGTAGATAACAACACGTCCGCCACACTGATCCTCAACACGGGGGCCCCTCAAAGGTACGTGCTCAGTCCCCTCCTGTAATCCCTGTTCTCTCATGACTGCACGGCCAGGCGCGACTCCATCGCCATCATTAAGTTTACCGATGACACAACAGTTGTAGGCCTGATCACCGACAACGACAAGACATCCTATAGGGAGGAAGTCAGAGACCTGACCATGTGGTGCAAGGACAACAACCTCACCCTCAACGTGATCAAGACAAAGAAGATGATTGTTGACCACAGGAAAAGGAGAACTGAGCACGCCCCCATTATCATCAACAGAGCTGTAGTGGTGCAGGTTGAGAGCTTCAAGTTCCTTGGCATCCACATCACCAACAAACTAATATGGTCCAAGCACACCAAGACAGTCGTGAAGAGGGCATGACAAAACCAATTCCCCCTCAGGAGACTGAAAAGATTGGACATGGGTCCTCAGATGCTCAAAAGGTTCTACAGCTGCACCATCGAGAGCATCCTGATGGGTTGCATGGTATGGCAGCTGCTCAGAGGGTAGTGCGTATGGCCCAGTACATCACCGGGCAAAGGTTCCTGCCATCCAGGACCTCTATATCAGGCGGTGTTAGAGGAATGCCCTAAAAACAGTCAAAGACTCCAGCCACCCTAGTCATAAACTGTTCTCTCTACTACCGCAGGGCAAGTGGTACCGGAGCGCCAAGTCTAGGTCCAAGAGGCTCCTAAATTGTTTCCACCACCAAGCCATAAGATTCCTAATAAGATCTAATCAAATGGCTACCCAGACTATTTGCATTCCCCCCCCACTCTTCTACCCTGCTCCTACTCTTTTATTATGTATGCATAGTCACTTTATTAACTCTACCTACATGTACATATATTACCTCAATTACCTCGACTAACCGGTGCCCCCGCACATTGACTCTGTACCGGTACCCCTGTATATAACCTCGCTATTGTTATTTTACTGCTGCTCTTGAATTATTTATCACTTTTATTTCTTACTTTTTTAGGTATTTTCTTAAAACTGCATTGTTGGTTAACTTCTCTGCGCTACGGATCCCTTTTACGGGATCATTTTCCTAAACAACCGCTGAATTGCAGGGCGCAAAATATTACTAAAAATATTTCTCATCATGCAATCACAAGTGAAATATACCAAAACACAGCTTAGCTTGTTGTTAATCCAACTATCGTGTCAGATTTGGAAAATATGCTTTACAGCGAAAGAAATCCAAGCTTTTGTGAGTGTATCAATCAATGCTAGAACAACTAGCCCCAAATTAGCATGGTCACGAAAGTCAGAAAAGCAATAAAATTAATCACTTACCTTTGATAATCTTCGGATGTTTGCACTCACGAGACTCCCAGTTACACAACAAATGTTCTTTTTGTTCGATTAAATATTACTTTTATAACAAAAAAACGCCATTTGGGTTGCGCGTTATGTTCATAAAACCAAAGCCTCGTTCCGTTCGACGAAAATTCCAAAAAGTATCCGTAATGGTCGTAGAAACTTGTCAAATGTATTTTATAATCAATCCTCAGGTTGTTTTTAACCTGCTTGGGCTGCAAGGGGCAGTATTGAGTAGCCTGATAAAATGTGTCCATTTCAAACGGCCTCGTACTCAATTCTTGCTCGTACAATATGCATATTATTATTACTATTGGATAGAAAACACTATCTAGTTTCTAAAACCGTTTGAATTATTTCTCTGAGTAAAACAGAACTCATTCTGCAGCACATTTCCTGACCAGGAAGTGGAAAGTCTGAAATCAATGCTCTGTTCTTCTTCCTGCCTATAAATGGGCACGAGACCTATTAGTATACATGCACGTCATTCATCTTCCCCTGGGTGTCAAGAGGCTGTGAGAGAAGAAATGAGGTGATTATCTTGGTCTGAGATGGAACACATCATCTTGGAATGACGTGTCCCTCATTTTCGGTACTCTGAAGAGCGCAAGGTGGACAGTGGGATTGCCTTTTGTTTAGCTGCCGTTATAGGCGACTATTATCTCCGGCTTTGATTTTATTTGATACATGTCACCATATCATCTTAAATATGTTTTTTCAATATAGTTTCATCAGATTATTGAAAATTTTTCGGGAGTTTTGCCGTGTTCCGTTCTCTTCCGTTTGTTGACATGGAGAGCATCGTGCCACTAGGCTAGTGTGCTTGCTAAATGAAGAGGGAAAGTTGCCGTTCTAAATCCAAACCTCGACTGTTCTGGACAAAGGACACCTTGTTCAACATTCTGATGAAAGATCAGCAAAAGTAAGAAACATTTTATGATGCTATTTCATATATCTGTCGTAGTCGTCGGCGCCAAAGTGTTTCTGGCTATTGTGCTAAGCTAATATAACGCTACATTTTGTTTTCGCTGTAAAACACTTAATAAATCAAGTAATCCTTCTAACCCCCCCCTTAAAAGATTTAGATGCACTATTGTAAAGTGGCTGTTCCACTGGATATAAGGTGAATACACCAATTTGTAAGTCGCTCTGGATAAGAGCGTCTGCTACATGACTTAAATGTAAATGTAAATGTAAATCGGAAATCGGAAATATTGGCTGGAATCACAAGATGCCTGTCTTTCATTTGCTGTACACTATGTATTTTTCAGAATTTTTTTATGATGAGTAATTAGGTATTTGACGTTGGTGTCTGTAAGTTTTATGGCTGCTTTCGGTGCAATATCTGAATGTAGCTGCAATGTAAACTATGATTTATCCCTGAAATATGCAAATTTTTCGAACAAAACATATGCTATACAATAAATATGTTATCAGACTGTCATCTGATGAAGTTGTTTCTTGGTTAGTGGCTATTTATATCTTTATTTGGTCGAATTTGTGATAGCTACTGATGGAGTAAAAAAGTGGTGTAGTAAAAAAAGTGGTGTCTTTTGCTAGCGTGGTTAGCTAATAGATTTACATATTGTGTCTTCCCTGTAAAACATTTTAAAAGTCGGACATGTTGGCTGGATTCACAAGATGTGTACCTTTCATATGCTGTATTTGACTTTTTAATGTGTGAAAGTTAAATATTTAAAAATGAAATTGAAATTGAAAAATCGAAAATTTCATGAAAATGCACTTGAAGTGGCTGTTGTCATAAGTGTACGGGCTGCAGCCATAAGAAGTTAACAAACATAATCGATAATATTTAAAACGGACCGTAACCTATTCAATAAGAGAGAAAAAGGAAATGGAGAGCTACCCTCTCGCGCACAGGAACTAATCAGAGGACACCTGACTAGTTTTGAAAAATCTCGCTCATTTTTCAAAATAAAGCCTGAAACTATGTCTAAAGCCTGGTCACAGCCTGAGGAAGCCATTGGAAAATGAATCTGGTTGATACCCCTTTAAATGGAAGAAAGACGGTCCAGGAAACACAGATAAAAAAAATTAAAAATCACGTCCGGGTTAGATTTTCTCAGGTTTTCGCCTGCAGAATTAGTTTTGTTATACTCACAGACAATATTTTGACAGTTTTGGAAACTTTGGAATGTTTTCTATCCTAATCTGTAAATTATATGCATATTCTACGATCTGGACCTGAGAAATAGTCAGTTTACCTTGGGAACATTATTTTAAAAAATAAAAAATAATCTGACCCTTAGTGTCAAGAGGTTTTAAGGGCTTGTAAGTCAAAAATTCACTGTAAAGTCTACACTTGTTGTGTCCGCGCATGTTACAAATAAAAATTGATTTGATTTGATTTAGTACGTTGCTCCGTTCTAGGATCCTATGTATGCCATGGTATTTTCACAGTGCTATTTCAGATGAATAATATGAGCTAATATACTACCTTACATCTTGCCATGGGTGTGGCCCAGAGAAAAGAAGCCTGGGTGAGTAAATTCACGTATTTGTCTGGGTTCTTGGTCAATAATGTGTTCCCCAAAGCTGTCTCTTCCCCCTTTGTTACCTGCCTGTCTGCCTTCACCCCCGCTATAGTTTCACTGAAGGCCCCAGATTGTTTTAAATGTAACCCGGTTTTAATTCAAATGGAAGGGGAAAGTATTAATTATCACAACGCCTGCACTGAATTGGATGGTGTCTGACTTGTTTACGTGCTGTTGTGCGTTGTGTTGCTAACCTTACTTTGCTACCTGACAACTTTATGGTTTTTACTTTTCAATAACCGTTTATATATATTTTTTTTCCTCACTCAACTATTTTATTTTCATTCAACTTGGTCACTCCGGACGCTTTATCTGGACGTGGTTTGTCAGGACCTCCACCAGCCGAAGCTAAGTAGTAACATTAACATGATGCCTTCTAATTGCAGTCGCTGTACTCATAATATACAGGAGAATGTTCGCCTTACGGCGAGGATAGCTGTGCTGCAAGCCCAGCTTCAGACGCAAACGTTAGGCAAGGGAAATTTCAGTGTAGGAAAGGATGAAACAGCGCCTGTGCCACCAGTAAGTACAGATAGTAGTATAAATCCCCTCGCACAGTCCCCACAGCCAGACAACTTTCTCATGGCTTCTGGAGGGAAATGCTGTAGGAATGCTCGAACGGTGTCGCTCATTCAGCCGACAGAAACGTTCAACCGGTTCTCCCCATTACGCAGCGAGTCGGGGTGAGGCCGAGCCTTCGCTGGTCTCTACTCCTCCCGTTACGTGGTCTGAGACGCCTAAGCCTCCCACCATTAGCTCTGACAATTTGAAAACAGTAGTAATTGGTGAATCCTTTACCCGCAGTATTAGACTTAAAACGAATCATCCAGCGATCATACACTGTTTACCAGGGGGCAGGGCTACCGACGTTAAGGCTAATCTGAAGATGGTGCTGGCTAAAGCTAAAACTGGTGAGTGTAGAGAGTATAGGGATATTGTTATCCACCTCGGCACCAACGATGTTAGGATGAAACAGTCAGAGGTCACCAAGCGCAACATAGCTTCAGCGTGTAAATCAGCTAGAAAGATGTGTCAGCATCGAGTAATTGTCTTTGGCCCCTCCCAGTTAAGGGGAGTGATGAGCTCTACAGCAGAATCTCACAACTCAATCGCTGGTTTAAAACTGTTTACCGCCCCTCCTGAAAGATAGAATTTGTAGATAATTGGCCCTCTTTCTGGGACTCACCCACAAACATGACCAAGCCTGGCCTGTTGAGGAGTGACGGACTCCATCCTAGCTGGATGGGTGCTCTCTTCTTATCTACAAACATAGACAGGGCTCTAACTCCCCTAGCTCCACAATGAAATAGGGTGCAGGTCAGGCAGCAGGATGTTAGCCAGCCTGCCAGCTTAGTGGAGTCTGCCACTAGCACAGTCAGCTCAGCTATCCCCATTGAGACCGTGTCTGTGCCTCGACCTAGGCTGGGCAAAACTAAACATGGTGGTTGTCGCCTTAGCAATCTCACTGGAAAAAAGTACTCCTCCATTTCTGCCATTATTGAAAGAGATTGTGATACCTCACATCTCAAAATAGGGCTACTTAATGTTAGAACCCTCACTTCCAAGGCAGTTATAGTCAATGTTCTACTGACACTGATCATAATCTTGATGTGATTGGCCTGACTGAAACATGATTTAAGCCTGATTAATTTACTGTGTTAAATGTGGCCTCACCTCTTGGTTACACTATTGACCATATCCCCCGTGCATCCCGCAAAGGCGGAGGTGTTGCTAACTTTAACGATAGCAAATTTCAATTTACCCCCCAAAAAACAAAAAACGTTTTTGTCTTTTGAGCTTCTAGTCATGAAATATATGCAGCCTACTCAATCACTTTGTATAGCTACTGTTTACAGGCCTCCTGGGCCATATACAACGTTCCTCACTGAGTTACCTGAATTCCTATTGGACATTGTAGACATAGCAGATAATATTCTAATTTTGGTGACTTCAATATTCACATGGAAAAGTCCACAGACCCACTACAAAAGGCTTTCGGAGCCATCATTAACTCAGTGGGTTTTGTCCAACATGTCTCCAGACCTACTCACTGCCACAGTCATACTCTGGACCTAGTTTTGTCCCATGGAATAAATGTTGTGGATCTTAATGTTTTTCCTCATAATCCTGGACTATCGGACCACCATTTAATTACGTTTGCAATCGCAACAAATAATCTGCTCAGACCCCAACCAAAGATCATCAAAAGTCGTGCTATAAATTCTCAGACAACCCAAAGATTCCTTGATGCCCTTCCATACTCCCTCTGCCTACCCAAGGACGTCAGAGGACAAAAATCAGTTAACCACCTAACTGAGGAATTCAATGTAACCTTGCGCAATACCCTAGATGCAGTCGCACCCCTAAAAACTAAAAACATTTGTCATAAGAAACTAGCTCCCTGGTATACAGAAAATACCCGAGCTCTGAAGCAAGCTTTCAGAAAATTGGAACGGAAATGGCGCCACACCAAACTGGAAGTCTTCCGACTAGCTTTGAAAGACAGTACCGTGCAGTATGGAAGAGCCCTCACTGCTGCTCGATCATCCTATTTTTCCAACTTAATTGAGGAAAATAAGAACAATCCCCCCAAAAATTGTGATACTGTCGCAAAGCTAACTAAAAAGCAGCATTCCCCAAGAGAGGACGGCTTTCACTTCAGCAGTAATAAATTCATGAACTTCTTTGAGGAAAAGATCATGATCATTAGAAAGCAAATTACGGACTCTTCTTTAAATCTGCGTAGTCCTCCAAAGCTCAGTTGTCCAGAGTCTGCACAACTCTGCCAGGACCTAGGATCAAGGGAGACACTCAAGTGTTTTAGTACTATATCTCTTGACACAATGATGAAAATAATCATGGCCTCTAAACCTTCAAGCTGCATACTGGACTCTATTCCAACTAAACTACTGAAAGAGCTGCTTCCTGTGCTTGGCCTTCCTATGTTGAACATAATAAACGGCTCTCTATCCACCGGATGTGTACCAAACTCATTAAAAGTGGTAGTAATAAAGCCTCTCTTGAAAAAGCCAAACCTTGACACAGAAAATATTTTTTTAAACTATCGTCCTATATCGAATCTCCCATTCCTCTCAAAAATGTTTGAAAAAGCTTTTGCGCAGCAACTCACTGCCTTCCTGAAGACAAACAATGTATACGAAATGATTCAGTCTGGTTTTAGACCCCATCAGAGCACTGAGACTGCACTTATGAAGGTGGTAAATTACCTTTTAATGGCATCAGACCGAGGCTCTGCATCTGTCCTCGTGCTCCTAGACCTTAGTGCTGCTTTTGATACCATCAATCACCACATTCTTTTGGAGAGATTGGAAACCCAAATTGGTCTACAGGACAAGTTCTGGCCTGGTTAAGATCTTATCTGTCGGAAAGATATCAGTTTATCTCTGTGGATGGTTTGTCCTCTGACAAATCAACTGTTATTGTCAGTGTTCCTCAAGGTTCCGTTTTAGGACCACTATTGTTTTCACTATATATTTTACATCTTGGGGATGTCACTCGAAAACATAATGTTAACTTTCACTGCTATGCGGATGACACACAGCTGTACATTTCGAGGAAACATGGTGAAGCCCCAAAATTGCCCTTGTGGAAGCCTGTGTTTCAGACATAAGGAAGTGGATGGCTGCAAACTTTCTACTTTTAAACTCGGACAAAATAGACATGCTTGTTCTAGGTCTCAAGAAACAAAGAGATCTTCTGATGAATCTGACAAGTCATCCTGATGGTTGTCCAGTCGTCTCAAATAAAACTGAAGGACCTCGGCGTTACTCTGGACCCTGATCTCTCTTTTGACGAAAATAGCAATACTGTTTCAAGGACAGCTTTTTTCCATCTATGTAACATCGCAAAAATCTTACATTTTCTGTCCAAAAATTATGCAGAAAAATTCATCCATGCTTTTGCCACTTTTAGGTTAAACTATTGCAATGTTGTACTTTCCGGCTAACCGGATAAACACTAAATAAACTTCAGTTAGTGCTAAATACGGCTGCTAGAATCCTGACTAGAACCAAAAAACTGGCTTCCTGTTAAGGCAAGGGCTGATTTCAAGGTTTTACTGCTAACCTACAAAGCATTACATGGGCTTGCTCCTACCTATCTTTACGATTTGGTCCTGCCATACACACCTAGACGTACTCTACGGTCACAAGACGCAGGCCTCCTAATTGTCCTTAGAATTTCTAAGCAAACAGCTGGAGGCAGGGTTTTCTCCTATAGAGCTCCATTTTTATGGAATGGTCTGCCTACCCATGTGAGAGACGCAGACTCGGTCTCAACCTTTAAGTCTTTATTGAAGACTAATCTCTTCAGTAGGTCCTGTGATTGAGTGTAGTCTGGCCCAGGAGAGTGAAGGTGAACGGAAAGGCATTGGAGCAACGAATCGCCCTTGCTGTCTCTGCCTGGCCGGTTCCCCTCTCTCCACTGGGATTCTCTGCCTCTAACCCTATTAGAGGGGCTGAGTCACTGGCCTACTGGTGCTCTTCCATGCCGTCCCTAGGAGGGGTGCATCACTTGAGTGGGTTGAGTCACTGACGTAGTCTTCCTGTCTGGGTTGTGTTGTGCCTGTCTGGGTTGGGTTGTGCCATGGCGGAGATCTTTGTGGGCTACACTCGGGTTCCTTGTCTCCGGATGGTAAGTTGGTGGTTGAAAATATCCCTCTAGTGGTGTGGGGGCTGTGCTTTGGCAAAGTGGGTGGGGTTATATCCTGCCTGTTTGGCCCTGTCCGGGGGTATCATCGGATGGGGCCACAGTGTCTCCTGACCCCTTCTGTCTCAGCCTCCTGTATTTATGCTGCAGTAGTTTATGTGTCGGGGGGCTATGGTCAGTCTGTTATATCTGGAGTATTTCTCCTGTCTTATCCGGTGTCCTGTGTGAATTTAAGTATGCTCTCTCTAACTCTCTTTCTGTCTTTCTTTATTTATTTCTCTCGGAGGACCTGAGTCCTAGGACCATGCCTCAGGACTACCTGGTATGATGACTCCTTGCTGTCCCCAGTCCTTCTGGCTGTGCTACTGCTCCAGTTTCAACTGTTGTGCCTGCGGCTATGGAACCCTGACCTGTTCACCGGACATGCTACCTGTCCCAGACCTGCTGTTTTCATCTCTCTAGAGACAGCAGGAGCGGTAGAGATACTCTCAATGATCCGCTATGAAAATCCAACTGACATTTACTCCTGAAGTGCTGACCTGTTTCACCCTCGACAACCACTGTAATTATTATTAGTTGACCATGTTGGTCATTTATGAACATTTGAACATCTTGGCCATGTTCTGTTATAATCTCCACCCGGCACAGCCAGAAGAGGACTGGACACCCCTAATAGCCTGGTTCCTCTCTAGGTGTCTTCCTAGGTTTTGGCCTTTCTAGGTGAGTTTTTCCTAGCCTCTGTGCTGTTTTGGGTTTTAGGTTGGGTTTCTGTACAGCACTTTGAGATATAAGCTGATGTAAGAAGGGCTATATAAATAAATTTGATTTGATGGCAGCAAATGACTAGAATGCGGATGATAAGTTTTGTATTTGTATTTATTATGGATCCCCATTAGCCAAGGCAGCAGCTACTCTTTCTGGAGTCGAGCAAAATTCAGGCAGTTTATACAATTTTAAAAACATTACAATACATTCACAGATTGTGTGCTCTCAGGCCCCTACTCCACCACTACCACATATATACAGTACAAAAACCATGTGTACATGTGTGTATGGTGCACATGTTATTGTGTGTGTGTGTGTGTGTGTGTGTGTGTGTGTGTGTGTGTGTGTGTGTGTGTGTGTGTGTGTGTGTGTGTGTGTGTGTGTGTGTGTGTGTGTGTGTGTGTGTGTGTGTGTGTGTGTGTGTGTGTGTGTGTGTGTGTGTGTGTGTGTGTCTATGTTTGTATTGCTTCACAGTCCCTGCTGTTCCATAAGGTGTTTTTCAAATCAGTTTTTTTAATCTAATTTTATTACTTGCATGAGTTACTTGATGCGGAATAGAGTTCCATGTCATGGCTTTATGTAGTACTGTGCGCCTACCATAGTCTGTTCTGGACTTGTGGATTCTCTAGAGACCTCTTGTGGCATATCTTGTGGGGTATCCATGGGTGCATTCAACATGTCAATACCTCTCATAAATACAAGCAGTGATGAAGACAAACTCTCCTCCACTTTGAACCAGGCACATTATTAATATTCGCTATCTGTGTACAACCAAGGGCCAGCCGTGCTGCCCTGTTCTGAACCAATCGCAATTATCCTAAGTCCTTTTTTGTGGCACCTGACCACATGACTGAATAGTAGTCCAGGTGCCACAAAACTAGGGCCAGTGGGACCTGTCTTGTTGATAGTGCTGTCAAGAAGGTAGTGCAGCGCCCTATCATGGACATACAACAGTACCCAAGATGGGGGGAAGTAGCAAAATGTTTCGACCATGACAGTTTACAAACCAGGGTAACTCCAGGCAGTTTAGTCACCTCAACTTGCTCAATTTCCACATGATTTATTACAAGATTTAGTTGAGGTTTAGGTTTTGGGAATGATTTGTCCCAAATACAATGCTTTAAGTTTTAGAAATATTTAGGACTAACGTCTTCCTTGCCAGCCACTCTGAAACTAACTGAAGCTCTTTAAGTGTTGCAGTCATTTCAGTTTCTGTAGTAGCTGACATGTATAGCGTTGAGTTGTCTCCATACATAGACACTCTGGCTTTCCTCAAAGCCAGTGGCAATTCATTAGTAAAGATTGAAAATAGTAAATGGGCCTAGACAGATGCAGGGAATTGTTTCTAATCTAATCAGGGAACACCTGAATTATGTTGGAGAGGCTTCCTTTAAAGAACCCACTCTGTGTTCTGTTAGACAGGTAAATCTTTATCCACAATATAGCAGGGGGTGTAAAGCCATAACACATACGTTTTTCCAGCAGTAGACTTTGATTGATATTGTCCAAAGTTTCACTGAAGTCTAACAAAACAGCCCCCTCAATCTTTTTCTCATCAATTTTTCTCAGCCAATCATCAGTCATTTGTGTAAGTGCTGTGCTTATCTAAAGTCTGTCTCTATATCCATGCTGACAGTTTGTTCCAGAAGTTTACTAAGGGTTGGTAACAGGCTGATTGGTCAGCTATTTGAGCCATTAAAGAGGGATTTACTATACTTAGGTAGCGGAATGACTTTTGCTTCCCAACAAGCCTGGGGGCACACACATTCTAGTAGGCTTAAATATAAAATATGAGTGGCAATATCGTCCTCAGTAATTTTCCATCAAATTTGTCAGACCCCGGTGGCTTGTCATTGTTGATGAACAACAATTTTTTCACCTCTTCCACACTAACTTTACAGAATAAAAAATTACAATGCTTGTATTTAAGAATTTGGTCAGATATGCTTGGATGTGTAGTGTCAGCATTTGTTGCTGGCATGTCATGCCTAAATTTGCTAATCTTGCCAATGAACAGCTCATTAAAGTAGTTGGCAATATCAGTTGTTTTTGTGATGAATGAGCCATCTGATTCAATGAATGATGGAGCTGAGTTTGCCTTTTTTCACAGAATTTTATTTAAGGTGCTCCAAAGCTTTATACCATCATTCTTTATTTCATGTATCTTTGTTTCAGTCACACCCTGATCTGTTTCACCTGTCTTTGAGCTTGTCTCCATCCCCTCCAGGTGTTGCCCATCTTCCCCAATATCCCCAGTGTATTTATACATGTGTTCTATATTTGTCTATTGTCAGTTCGTTTTGTTTCGTGAAACCTACCAGCGTTTGTCCCCTTGCCCCTGTCTGTTCTTGTTCCTACCAGTTTTGACCTTTCTGCCTGCCCTGAACCTGCCTGCCAATCTATAGCTTGCCAAACCTCTTTGGATTATTGATCTTTCTGCCTGCCCTGATCTTGAGACTGCCTGCTGTTCCGGACCAGTTGCACCCTTTATGGATTATTGACCTCTGCCTGCCCTTGACCTGTCGTTTGCCTGCCTCTGTACTAGAAATAAACATTTGTTACTTCGACACTGTCTGCATCTGGGTCATACCCGAAACCTGATAGTTTCAAAGTGTAGTTTCTTCTTCTTTTTATTCAGTTTAGTCACATGATTTCTCAATTTGCAATACATTTTGCTAATAGGTTGTGACTTCTTTGCCATTCCTTTTGCCTCATCCTTCTCGTCCATAAAATTGTTCAATTCCTCATCAATCCACGGGGATTTAACAGTTTTTACAGTCATTTTCTTAATGGGTGCATGCTTATTAGCAACTGGAATAAGCAATTTTATAAATGTGTCAAGTGCAGTGTCTGTTTGCTCCTCATTACACAACACGGACCAAAAGATGTTCTTCACATCAATAACATAGGAATAACTACAAAACTTATTGTATGACCTCTTATGAACTCTCATTCCTGTGCTATTTGTAACTACCCTGGTAGGTTGACTGATAACCTGAACCAGGTTGCAGGCACTGGTTACAGTTTGAAGCTTTTTCTTGAGTGGGCAGCTTGATGAAAGCCAGTCAATATTTAACTCACCCAGAAAATATACCTCTGTTGATATCACATACATGATCAAGCATTTTACACATGTTATCCAGATACTGACTGTTAGCACTTGGTGGTCTATAGCAGCTACCCACAAGAATGGGCTTTAGGTGAGGCAGTAAAGGTGATAGCAGCTTCCCACAAGAATGGGCTTTGGGTGAGGCAGATGAACCTGTAGCCAGTATTTAACATTATATTGTCTCTAAGCTTTACAGGAATGTGGTTCTTTATATAGACCACAACACTGCCTCCCAACGGAGGCATGTCTGTCTTTTCGGTAAATTTTAAAACCATATATTGCTACCGCTGTATCATCAAAGGTGATGATGAACCTGTAGCCATATTACTTTAACAGTATTTGACATGAGATCCTCTCTAATCTTTACAGGAATGTGGTTCTGAATGTAAACAGCAACACTTCCACCATTGGCGTTTCTATCTTTTCTGTAAATGTTATAACCTTGTATTGCTACCACTGTATCGTCAAAGGTATTATCTAAGTGAGTTTCAGAGATAGTCAGAATATGAATGACATCTGTTGCTAGCAAATGATTGATTTCATGACCCTTGTTTCTTTAGCTGCATGTGTCAACTTGGGCTATTTGGAGCACTTTTCTTCTGGGATGCTTACTTGATTTCATTGCTTTACTGGGAAGCTTAGCAGCAGTAGATGCGCTCATGTTCTTTATGTGGACTTCCTCCTAGGGCACAGAGATAGGCAGTTTAACAGTTTGGGATCGTTGGATTTATAAAGTTATGAATGTAATGTGTGTGTTGCTTGGTGGTATGAAGTGATTTCATGAAAATCAGCATCCCCTGCATTGTGCTAAAAAAAAGTGCCTTCACTTCATCTCCCTTTAGGATTTTTTTGACCTTCTTCAAAAGGCTGCTATGTGTGATTGTAGTCTCCTCCACCAAATGTGTGAGGTGTTTCTTAAGGCCCTGAATGATTCCCTGTTAAAACATAAATCTCTAATTATTAATAAATGTCCTATTATTCAATTCGCTCTATTGTAGTGAGTCTTATCATTGTGTTGTCTGTCTCTCAGCACAGCTTATGTTATTTTTCGTAATATCCATTTTTGTATCAGCCAACCATTTGTCCTATTCTATTATGTAATTATGGTGTCTTGAGGGGGTTTCTTTCAAGTTTATTTTGCATCTCCAACTTTTTTTCATTTTCATTTAAAAACAAATTACTCCATACTATTCTCTACACATTGCACAACGTTCCTGCCACACCTCTCACACAGTGAGACATCATTGGTTGACTGATTGATTGACTGAGACTGAGACAAAGGTCAGTGGTCTAATCACTCCTCTCAGGCAGTCGGCTTGAAGAGCTGCAACCTTGCCCATAAGCGTCAATAGCACTGCTGTAAATCCTGTAAACTCCCCCCTCTCTTTCTGTCTGTTCCCCCAAGGTGTTTGTTAATGTGTGGGTCGGATGATCGGTGCATTTTATAAAGTACGCATGCAGTTCCATTCTCCACGTGGCAGCATCCAGCAGAGACGCATGAAACTGTACATTTCTGTCAGCCCCTGCCCCGCAAACCTGGTTAACATAAGAGTTATCCCAAGGTTTAGTGGGGGAATAGACACCACTGCGGGATATGACTGCTTGATTAAAGACATGCTGGACATTCCATGGTTGATTTGCATACGGCCACACATTCCTGATGAGGCCGACGCTGCTCGACGCCACACCTATACACGCTGAATCCCATTAATAATCCTAGGCATCCACACTTTGGAGTGTTTCCCAAACACCCACAGCTTCTAGACAGCTTCAGCATCTCCTTTGAACAAACATGCACCCATGAAGAGCAGGCACTGGCTGATAAGCAAGGCAATCCAGGGAGGATAACATCACACATTAAGACTCGAGATGTCTCACCCCCCAGTCCTTGTTTCTTATACTTGCTGATACAGATACCCCATCCACAAAGTACAAGTGATACTTGCATTGGATACCATAGTGGATACCAGGTTAGCACCTGAGAATACTTCAATACTCTGAAGCATAATAAGAGCAGGAACTCACCACACAGGAGGTCAGAGGCGTAGGGTGAGTTGTGTGTCCTGAAAAGCTGCCAGTCAAAGTCATCCTCCTCCCCTTGGGTGAAGTCACACAGACTGGGCTCAGAATCCTCGTCAAAGGTGCAGCCTGCTAATGAGGAGAGAGAGAAGGAGACATTAAGTGGGAGGTCACACATGATGAAGTAAATGTCATTCAATATCAAGGGATTAATGAATTATATTTTTTATGGACTGCACATAATCACATTTCATTTGATTTCCTAGGATTGAAAGGAATCATAGATTTAGCCCAAGATGGACACACATTTCAACCATTGCCACCATCAATCAGTAATTGCATCTTATTTGTATTTCACTTATGATAACATGAAGCTCCATAGAGAATAAAGGGATTGTTGCAGTAGGTTGCAGTTGCACCCACCATCAATCCCCAACAACACCTGCCTTCACTTCAGAAATGTTCCACTATCAGTAGTTATTATTACAGTGTTATTGTGTTGTGGCTCATTTGGGCTATATTTCACCACGATATCCCCTCTGATCCTCTTTCTATTACTGAGATGGGACAGATGCCAGACAACCAACCGGTATCCATTTCCCACTCCACCCAGACATCAATTAATAATAGCCAGCCGCAATGCAATCTGTACTCCACTCCAGCCCCTCTGACACTCTCACTCAGTAAACAAACTGAAAACTGATCATGAAAGTACAATTTAGAAAACTTAAATAAAATAATTAACAAACCCATTTGAAAAACGAACTATACTGAAACAATTATCTTTGACAAAAAAATAATTTAAATAAAAACCATCATGAATTATGTTCAGCTTTTTTTTGTAATGGGGTTTTCAAGCTTCTGAATCTGGCAGGTCACATTGAGATTGGCTTTATAATTTCAAGGTAGACTCGACGAGATGATGTTGCCACGAACAGCACCGCAGATATTGGTTGGGCGCGTTTGAGTGGTAAGGCTAAAGCAACTGACTGTAGATGACAAGTTGGGGTAGGTGCATCTACTGAAAGTCAGACACTAATGTGGTTTTCCAACAGCAAGGCTCAGATCAACATGGCAGTGTTGCCATTGTTTCTAATGTCTGAATATCAAATGTATTCGTATATATATGCACTGTACATATACAGTGCCTTCGGAAAGTATTCCATTTTGTTACGTTACAGCCTTATTCTAAAATGGATTAAAATAATAATAATCCACAGCAATCTACAAACAATATCCCATGATGGCAAAGAGAAAACAGGTTTAGAAATGTTTGTAAAATTTATACAAAAAAAACAAATATATTTTTTACATAAGTATTCAGACCCTTCGCTATGAGACTATAAATTGAGCTCAGGTGCATCGTGTTTCCACTGATCATCCTTGAGATGTTTCTACAAATTGATTGGAGTTCACCTGTGGTAAATTCAATTGACTAAACATGATTTGGAAAGGCACCCACCTGTCTATATAAGGTTCCACTGTTGACAGTGCATGTCAGAGCAAAAACCAAGCTATCAGGATAAGGAAATTGTCCGTATATTGTCCGAGGTTCGAGACAGGATTGTGTCGAGGCACAGGTCTGGGGAAGGTTATCAAAAACTGTCTGCAGCATTGAAGGTCCCCAAGAACACAGTGTCCTCTATCATTCTTAAATGTAAGAAGTTTGGAACCACCAAGACTCTTCCTAGAGCTGGCCGCTGAGCAATCTGGGGAGAAGGGCCTTGGTCAGGGAGGTGACCAGGAACAAGATAATCACTCTGACAGAGCTGTAGAGTTCCTCTGTGGAGATGGGAGAACCTTCCAGAAGGACAACCATCTCTGCAGCACTTCACCAATCAGGCCTTTATGGTAGAGTGCCCAGACGGAAGCCACTCCTCAGTAAAAGGCACATGAAAGCCCGCTTGGAGTTTGCCAAAAGGCAAACAAGGTTCTCTGGTCTGATGAAACCAAGATTGAACTCTTTGGCCTGAATACCAAGCGTCACGTCTGGAGGAAACCTGGCACCATCCCTACGGTGAAGCATTGGGATGGCATCATCATGCTGTGGGGATGTTATTCAGTGCCAGGGACTGGGAAATATGAGAAAAGTATAGAGAGAGATCCATGATGAAAACCTTCTCCAGAACGCGCAGAATCTCAGACTGGGGAAAAGGTTCTCCTTGCAAAAGGACAATGACCCTAAGGACACAGCCAAGACTACGCAGGTGTGGTTTCGGAACAAGTCTCTGAATGTCCTTGAGTGGCCCAACCAGAGCCCGGACATGAACCCAATCGAACATCTCTGGAGAGACCTGAAAATAGCTGTGCAGCAACGCTCCCCATCCAACCTGACAGAGCTTGAGAGGATCTGCAGAGAACAATGGGAGAAACTCTCCAAAAACAGGTGTGCCAAGCTTGCATCGTCATACTCATGATGACTCGATGCTGTAATCGCTGCCAAAGGTGCTTCAACAAAGTACTGAGAAAAGGGTCTGAATACTTATGTAAATGAAATATTTCCGTTTTTTTATTTTAATGAATTAGCATAAATGTCTTAAAACCTGTTTTGGCTTTGTCTTTGTGGGGTATTGAGCGTAGATTGATGAGGGGAAAAAACTATTGAATCCATTTTTGAATAAAGCTGTAATGTAACAAAATGTGAAAAAAGACAAGGGGTCTGAATACTTTCCGGAGGCACTGTAAATCGCAGCTAATTGGTTCCTGTTTCATGTCTTTGATCACGTTCTCGTGAGTGAAACAAAAACACTCTAATGATTGGTTGACAATAGAGCCTCCCACAATGCAGGTGATGGCTGCAGGAAGAGGTTGGGGAAGAGCAACTGCAAAAACTTGCAATTGACTGCCATCAATACTTCATGACCTTTGATCACAGGATTGTTGTAAAGTTCATGCAGTTGGCATGTAGGTGCAAATCAGACAATTTTCACCCTCAGAATGCGACACACTTTGAATGGCAAAAGTAATCTGCTTAAGAACTAATGTATCTTTCATTTGCTGTCCAACCTGTATTTTTTAGTCAAGTTTATGATTAGTTATTGATTAGATTAGGTGCCTCTCCCAAGATTTCTCCCGACATTTTGTTTGCATTTTGACTACTATTCATATTGTATAACCACGATTTGTGCCGCTAAATATGCACATTTTCGAACAAACCATATATGTATTGTGTAATTTGATGTTAAAGGACTGTCATCTGAAGAAGTTTGAGAAGGTTAGTGAATAATTTTATATCTTTTGCTGGTTTATTCGTTATCGCTACTGTTGGCTTGAATCAATGCTGTTGTGTGGTTGGCTATTGTAGTAAGCTAATATAATGCTATATTGTGTTTTCGCTGTAAAACACTTAAAAAATCTGAAATATTGTCTGGATTCACAAGATCTTTGTCTTTCATTTGCTGTACACTGTGTATTTTTCATAAATGTTTTATGATGAGTATTTAGGTAATTCACGTTGGTCTCTGTAGTTATTCTAGCTGCTTTGGTGAGATTTTGTGATGGTGGCTGCAATGTAAAACTATGATTTATACCTGAAATATGCACATTTTTCGAACAAAACATATGCTATACAATAAATATGTTATCAGACTGTCATCTGATGAAGTTGTTTCTTGGTTAGTGACTATTTATATCTTTATTTGGTCGAATTTGTGATAGCTACCTATGCAGTAAAAAAATGGTGGAGAAAAAAACAGTTGAGTCTTTTGCTATCGTGGTTAGCTAATAGAAATACATATTGTGTCTTCCATGTAAAACATTTTAAAAATCAGAAATGATGGCTGGATTCACAAGATGTGTATCTTTCATCTGGTGTCTTGGACTTGTGATTTCATGATATTTAGATGCTAGTATTTACTTGTGGCGCTATGCTAGGCTATGCTAGTCAGCTTTTTTACTGATGAGGGTGCTCCCGGATCCGGGATGAGTACCAAGTAAAAGTTAAAATTGCCCATTGAGATACTCATCCCATTGAGATGAGCATGATGCAAGACTTTTCTCTCACACAGAAGTATCAGCGCATGTGCATGGGGTGCACTTCACACTGCTACAACGTGCATGCTACGGGACCACAACAATGGAACCAACGCTCCTGGTTGTTGCGGAATTTGACCCACTACTACTGTTTACTATGTGCATCTACGTCATCTCGCTGAGTCTACTTTTAAACCTTACCTAACCTATGACCTGACCAAGGCAACAAGATGGCGCCGGAGGAGATGGAGACTGTTTTACAGTCTCCTAACCAGTTGTGCAATTGTGCTATTATGTGTTTTTTTCGCAATATTTGTAAATTATTTTGTACATAATGTTTCTGCAACCGTATCTTACGGCAGAAAAGAGCTTCTGGATATCAGGACAGCGATCACTCACCTCGGAATAGACTAGAATATAATTTTTCAACAACAAGCAGGACTCACACAATATTTTCCAAACACCCCACAGGGCAGACATCCCAATTATTCGCAAAAGGAAGCGACGCAGAGGACGAAAAGCTGAATGCCTCGTCCAGGCCCGCAGAGGGCGAGTAAGAAAGCTGCCGTTACCGTCAATGTTACTCACCAACGTGCAATCATTGGACAATAAACTAGATGAGGTACGATCACGAATATCCTACCAACGGGACTTCAAAAACTATAATATCCTATGTTTCCCGGCATCGTGGCTGAATGATGACATGGATATTCAGCTAGCGGGATATACGCTGTACCGGCAGGATAGAACAGCACACTTCGGTAAGAAGAGGGGGGGGGCGGTCTGTGCATATTTGTAAACAGCTGGTGCACGAAATCTAAGGAAGTCTCTAGATTTTGCTCGCCTGAAGTAGAGAAGATTGTGATAAATTGAAAGGCCACACTACTTGCCTAGAGAGTTCTCAGCTATACTTTTCGTGGCTGTTTATTTACCACCACAAACAGATGCTGGCACTAAGACCGCACTCAGTCAGTTGTATAAGGAAAAAAGCAAACAGGAAACCACTCACCCAGAGGCGGCGCTCTAAGTGGCCGGAGACTTTAATGCAGGGAAACTTAAATCAGTTCTACCACAACTCTATCCTCCTGATTCCTGCTTAAAAGCAAAAAATAAAGCAGGAAGAACCAGTGACTCGGTCTATAAAAAAGTGGTCAGATGATGCAGATGCTAAACTACAGGACTGTTTTGCTATCACAAACTGAAACATGTTCCGGGATTCTTACGATGACATTGAGAAGCACACCACATCAGACACTGGCTTTATCAATAAGTGCATTGAGGACGTCATCCCCGCAGTGACTGTACGTACATACCCCGACCAGAAACCATGGATTACAGGCAACATTCGCACTGAGCTAAAGGGTAGAGCTGCCGCTTTCAAAGTGCAGGACTCTAACCTGGAAGCTTACAAGAAATCCTGCTATGCCCTGCGATGAACGATCAAACAGCAAAGCATCAATACAGAGCTAAGATTGAATCATACTACACCGGCTCCGGCGCTCGTCAGATGTGGCAGGGATTGCAAACTATTACAGACTACAAAGGGAAGCACACCTGCGAGCTGCCCAGTGACATGAGCCTACCAGACGAGCTAAATCACTTCTATGATCGCTTCGAGGCAAGCAACACTGAGGCATGCATGAGAGCATTAGCTGTTCTGGATGACTGTGTGATCATGCTCTCCGTAGCCGACGTGAATAAGACCTTTAAACAGGTCAACATACACAAGGCTACGGGGCCAGACGGATTACCAGGACGTGTGCTCCGGGCATGTGCTGACCAACTGGCAGGTGTCTTCACTGACATTTGCAACATGTCCCTGATTGAGTCTGTAGTACCAACATGTTTCAAGCAGACCACCATAGTCCCTGTGCCGAAGAACACAAAGGCAACCTGCCTAAATGACTACTGACCCGTAGAACTCACGTCCGTAGCCATGAAGTGCATTGAACGCCTGGTAATGGCTCACATCAACACCATTATCCCAGAAACCCTAGATCCACTCCAATTTGCAAACCGCCCAAACAGATCCATAGATGATGTAATCTCTATTGCACTCCACACTGCCCTTTCCTACCTGGACAAAAGGAACACCTGTGAGAATACTATTCATTGACCACAGCTCAGCGTTCAACACCATAGTACCCTCAAAGCTCATCAGTAAGCTATGGAACCTGGGACTAAACACCTCCCTCTGCAACTGGATCCTGGACTTCCTGACGGGCCGCCCCCAGGTGGTGAGGGTAAGTAGCAACACATCTGCCACGCTGATCCTCAACACTGGAGATCCCCAAGGGTACGTGCTCAGTCCCCTCCTGTACTCCCTGTTCACCCACGACTGCATGGCCAGGCATGACTCCAACGCCATCATTAAGTTTGCAGACACAACAGTGGTAGGCCTGATCACCGACAACGATGAGACAGCCTATAGGGAGGAGGTCGGAGATCTGGCTGGGTGGTGCCAGAATAACAACCTATCCCTCAACGTAACCAAGATAAGGAGATGATTGTGGACTACAGCAAAAGGAGCACCGAGCACGTCCCCATTCTCATCGACGGGGCTGTAGTGGAGCAGGTTGAGAGCTTCAAATTCCTTGGTGTCCACATCAACAACAAACTAGAATGGTCCAAACACACCAAGACAGTCGTGAAGAGAGCACGGCAAAGCCTATTCCCCCTCAGGAAACTGAAAAGATTTGGCATGGGTCCTGAGATCCTCAAAAAGGTTCTACAGTTGCAACATCGACAGCCTCCTGACCGGTTGCATCACTGCCTGGTACGGCAATTGCTCGGCCTCCAACCGCAAGGTACTTCAGAGGGTAGTGCATACGGCCCAGTACATCACTGGGGCAAAGCTGCCTGCCATCCAGGACCTCTACATCAGGTGGTGTCAGAGGAAGGCCCTAAAAATTGTCCCCTGATTTTGTAAAGAATTCCCCTTCCCATAAAACACAAACAAACTACAGCGCACATCCCCTAAGCACAGCCACATTACATTTACATTTAACATTTAAGTCATTTAGCAGACGCTCTTATCCAGAGCGACTTACAAATTGGTGCATTCACCTTATGATATCCAGTGGAACAACCACTTTACAATAGTGCATCTAACTCTTTTAAGGGGGGGGGGTTAGAAGGATTACTTTATCCTATCCTAGGTATTCCTTAAAGAGGTGGGGTTTCAGGTGTCTCCGGAAGGTGGTGATTGACTCCGCTGACCTGGCGTCGTGAGGGAGTTTGTTCCACCATTGGGGTGCCAGAGCAGCGAACAGTTTTGACTGGGCTGAGCGGGAACTGTACTTCCTCAGAGGTAGGGAGGCGAGCAGGCCAGAGGTGGATGAACGCAGTGCCCTTGTTTGGGTGTAGGGCCTGATCAGAGCCTGAAGGTACGGAGGTGCCATTCCCCTCACAGCTCCGTAGGCAAGCACCATGGTCTTGTAGCGGATGCGAGCTTCAACTGGAAGCCAGTGGAGAGAGCGGAGGAGCGGGGTGACGTGAGAGAACTTGGCAAAGTTGAACACCAGATGGGCTGCGGCGTTCTGGATGAGTTGTAGGGGTTTAATGGCACAGGCAGGGAGCCCAGCCAACAGCGAGTTGCAGTAATCCAGACGGGAGATGACAAGTGCCTGGATTAGGACCTGCGCCGCTTCCTGCGTGAGGCAGGGTCGTACTCTGCGAATGTTGTAGAGATAAACACACACACTAATAAAGTTGGGGAGGGAGAGAGGGATGGAAACCAGGGGACTGTGATTATTATTGTACTGTAATACGTCACAACATGCTACATTCCACATACCAAAAAGCAAATATTTCCCAATTATATTTAACCTTTTGCCAATAGGTGGCGCAATTAGCATTTTTTATTTCTGGGTGTCGCCAAATTAAACTGCCTCGTGCTCAATTCTTGATCGTACAATATGCATATTATTAATTCTATTGGATAGAAAACACTTTCTAGTTTCTATAGCCGTCGGAATTTTGTCTGTGGGTGACCCAGAACTCTTTCTACAGCGAAATCCATGACAGGTACTGCGATGGTCTGAGAGCGAAGCTCTGATTTCAGATCAGTTTTGAAAGTCTCTGTATATCCTATGGAACGACATGAACTGCACCCGCCTTCCCCTGGATGTCAGTAACCAATGAGAAGTGGAATGGGCTTGCTGCGTAGCTCTCAGAGGTTATAAAAGGCCAAGGAGCGAGAGGAGCCTTCCTTTCCACGCTGAGCATTGCGCAGAGAGGGACCTCAGGATGCCATTTTCAAACGCTCAATTTTAAACGTTAGATGTATCCATCTGTAATTTAATTAGACATAGGTGTTATAAGCATCATAACGAAGCTATTTTAAACCGAGTTATATCAGATTATGCGAGTATATTGCTATTTTTCGGAATTTCATCAGTATTGCGCCTTGAGGATTTGGACACGTTATGGCAAAATAGCTATGGCTAGCTAGTGTTAGCTGCTATATCAGAAGTTGAATGCAACGTTTTACAACCAAGCAACGATTCTTTTGGACAAAGAACCACCATGGCAAGATTCTGATGGAAGCTCGTCGAAAAGTAAGAGCTATTTATGATGTTATTCCGTTTTTATGTGGAAAAATTTAAACTCAATAATGGTGATTAGTGACGCCGTTATTGCGTCACTAGTCTGGCTGTAACGCACACTGTATGTCTAGTAACGTTAATTTAAAAAATCTAACTCTGCGGTTGCATTAATAACTAATACATCTTTCATTTCATGTCCAACCTGTATTTTTTTAGTCAAGTTTATGAATAGTTTTTGATAAAATATTTGTATTTTCAAAATGGCGCCGGCCAGATTGCTTGAGTAGTTGAACACTATTTCCATTGTGTAAGCACGATTTGTGCCGCTAAATATGCACATTTTCGATCAAACTCTATATGGATTGTGTAATATGATGTTACAGGAGTGTCATCTGAAGAATTCTGAGAAGGTTAGTGAAAGAATTAATATATTTTGGCGATGTTGAGTTATCGCTCTCTTTGGCTAGAATCAATGCTCTGGTAATGTTTGCATATGTGGTATGCTAATATAACGATTCATTGTGTTTTCGCCGTAAAACACAAAATCTGAAATGTTGTCTGAATTCACAAGATCTGTGTCTTTCCATTGCTATGTGCTGTGTATTTTTAAGAAATGTTTTATGATGAGTAAATTGGTAATACACGTTGCTGTCTGTAGTAATTCTAGGAGCTTTGGTGAGATTTGTGATGCTGGCTGCAATGGCAAACTATGATTTATACCTGAAATATGCACATTTTTCTAACGAAACCTATCCTATACCATAAATATGTTATCAGACTGTCATCTGATGAGCTTTTTTCTTGGTTAGTGGCTATCAATATCTTAGTTTAGCCGAATTGGTGATAGCTACTGGTGTTGAGAAAAAATGGTGGACAAAGAAAAAGGGTGTCTTTTGCTAACATGGTTAGCTAATAGATTTACATATTTTGTCTTCCCTGTAAAACATTTTAAAAATCTGAAATGGTTACTTGATTCACAAGATCTGTGTCTTTCATTAGGTGTCTTGGACTTGTGATTTAATGATATTTAGATGCTACTATTTAAATGTGACGCTATGCTAGCGATGCTAATCAGTGTGGGGGGGGTGGGGGGGGGGGTGGGGGGGGATCCTGGAACCGGGTTTCAGAGGCAGTAAAAGTTAATAGCCAGGGCTTTTAAGGCCCTTGGGCATAATTTGCTTCCGTCTTCTCTCGCAGCATCTGTTGCCATCTCACACATTAGCCCATCGTTGTGAAAATTACAGGCTAGAAGTGGGCAGCCACCGATTCCCCCAGCCGAAGTTGGAGCGCGACAGTGAGAGCCTAGAGACGCATCGGGGCTAATAATGGGGATGACCAGAACCAGACCCTCAAGGTCACCCTGCTGGTCCACTGCTTTATTAATGCTCATTCTGGACTCTAATCCACCATTAAGCAAATGGTTCAAATGTGACCATTTTGCCATTAAGCAGCAGACGCACGTACTAAAGTCAGCTTCAATGCAATTTTACAGCTGATGAACAAGAGGACACCAAAACCATTACAGATCATTGGCAATTTTGTTGTCTGGAAGTTCAAATGTTACAGACAATCATAAAAAAAATAGGTTTGGTATACCAACTAGATGGTTCATTCCAAGCCTGTAAGAACAGATAGGAGACGTACTGTGGACTTAAGGAATTCCATATTAAGCTAACGTGCTGAAAGTCTGCCAGACGATTTATTCAGTGGAGCGCAAACACACAGGAGTCAGCCTTGCTCACCTCCTCCAACCTCCATTACATTTCGGTGATAATATGCTAAAACTGGAAACTCTATAGCATTGTGATTGGTAGCAGAGAGTAGTCGCAGCCCAGCCAGAGAACCAACAGAGTAATGAATGTTGAGTTGGGCTAGGTTTCTCCTCTTCTTCACCCCGGGGAGCTGATTTATGGCCCATGCTAAGCCATTACCGAAGGGATCCACATGGTGAGGGCCAGAGGTTAATTGTCCTGCACAAGGATCTATTTCTAATAGAACAGCCAAAGATATGGGACCTGACACATCCAAACGCTGCCAGTATATTATTGCTTACTGGAGCTATAAATGAAGCATGCTGATTTCTCCCTACAGGGACCCATCGGGCGAGAGCTGGAGCATCAGGACTGGAGTGTCTTCTTTTCTGCTCTGACTGGTCTATATACTGTATGGCCCAGCTCGGCCTTCACATTTCAATTCTTCCCTCTCTCTCTCTCTCTCTCTCTCTCCTGCCCTCCCTCCCTCCATGACAGTGTCTCTATCCTGCTAAGTAATTACATTATAATTTGGCATCAGGCACAGCGTGTATCTAAATATCATGTTTGAGACAGTGCCAAGGTGAAAAATTAAAGTTTTAAAGTGCATTTTCTTCAAATTCTGTATATTTTGCCATGTCTAATGTGTATGCATGTGATATTTGAGTGACTCAAACATTATTTCAAAATCTATGGGCTAAGTTATAAATAGTTCTCTAAGGTATGCGATGACTGAGGAATACTGATGATGCACTACACAATTTCGAAATGTCACCTTGTGTATTTTACTATTACAACTTTCAAGAGTAAGTTGAAAGCCGGACTGAGTTCTTAAAAAACAAATAAACTGTGCGCCCCACCGTTTGGTAACCACTGCCCTAGAAAAACTAAATGACCCTTCTAAACTTCAAATGAAATGGAACACATTACTGTACACTTTCTGTTTTTGTATCTTAAAATTCTTACCTGCTCAAATATGCTCAGAACTAGTCTTCTGTGTAAGTTATAATACTTCACCACCTATTTATGAGAGAATACATTAACCTGCATCCTCTTTATGAAAAGACGACCTCTTCAGCTTCCCAGTAATCATAATAACTTCACAAATTCACTGGTACTTTTGTAATGACTCTCAGGGTATTACCAAAGAAAAGAGCAAGGTGCAAACAGAATAGAAAGTTGTCAGAAGCTGACAAGGATACAATGTCACTGAATAAAAATGTCATAGGGGGGCAATTTGTTCAACAATTTGCCCCCCTATGACATGTGCATTCAAATCAGGGATTGGGCTGTCTGTCTCCCTGGATCAGTCTATTCTCGATGTCATACGTAGCTTCACAAATGAGATTTCATATGTCTTTGCTAATCTGTTTGTGGCATCCCTCCTTTACCACATAATGAGGTGTTTGCTATGCACAGTGGGCATTGTTAGAAAATCTCTGATCATCCTCTCTATTTACATATGCTGTATTCAGGGTGTAGCATGTCTTCGCTCATTTAAGGGGACAGATACTTTCCACTTGGATAAAGTCTTGGAGAAAATGCTGCTACCTAGCTGTCCACACGATTAAAACCTGAGCACACATCTGAGAGACCTGTGGAGACATTCCATACATGTTATTTTCCCAGTCCTTCCTGGTCAGATCAGATGGTCAGGAAAAAACAATGTCCCTACTCATTTATTTTTATTTAACCTTTAAGTCTCAATGAGGTCAAAATACCTATTTTTATCTCTCATACCTTCTTCACTGTTACGTTGATAGGGAAACTTACCCATGCATACATCTTAACACTATATGGGGTCCATATAGCTGGATCCAGATATTGTCTATTGTGTAACACCAGAGGCAGTTACAGGAGGATAGTGGTTGGCAAGGTTGCTGGTCTAATTTACCTTGCAGAGAGTGCGGTCCCACTTGCATCACCCATTGACAGGTGTAGTTATTCTCAGTATAGGAGCTCTCCCTGATTTATCAAACAGATAAAATAATCTCCTTGCATCTTACATAAAATAGAGTATCCATATTATTTAGCTATTTACACATCCATCCCCAATGCATACAACATTAAATAATGTATCTGGCTCCCCGGGCATTAATAATTCAGTCTAACCTCATAAGGAGGATGGGGAATTCTCAGGCTGCTCCACTGCACTCATTCTTTGTCACTGAGTTGAATAGTATACACTGAGTGTACAATACATTAGGAACACCTGGTTTTTCCATGACAGAGACTGCCCAGGTGAATCCAGGTGAAAGCTATGATCAATTATTTTCGGTCACTTGTTAAATCCACTTCAAATCAGTGTAGATGAAGGTTAGAAAGGTTAAAGAAGGATTTTTAAGCCTTGAGACAATGGAGACATTGATTGTGTATGTGTGCCATTCAGATCGTGAATGGGCAAAACAAAAGATCAAAGTACCTTTGAACAGGGTATGGTAGTATGTGCACCAGTTTGAGTATGTCAAGAACTGCAAAGCTGCTGGGTTTTTCACGCTCAACAGTTTCACATGTGTATCAAGAATGGTTCAAAAGGACATCCAGCCAACTGTGGGACTCATTGGAGTCAACATGAAAGACATGCCCCAACGAATTTAGGCTGGGGGGGTGCCCATATTAGGAAAGTGTTCTTAATGTTTGATACACTCAGTGTAGAGTCATATTGAAAGCTAATGTGGTTAGTTGTGCGGTGGCTTATTTCTGCTTTACCAAATGAGAAGAGTTACAAACTTCACACACCAGTCAGAGTTTTACTTAAACTACATCTTCAATAATAAGAGCTTTGCAATAGCATTTGACTTTCAATGCTGCAACATTTCTAATGAACCATTGGAAGTGACAACTGAAAAGTACAAAGATATTTTATAGCCAAGATACACCCCTCTCAACTTACATGACGAACCACAGATCTTAGGAACAGTTCACAAAGGGATATTATAATTGAGAAAGAGGAGTATCCCATAGCCAGATAGCATTCGCTATAAATTATCGTTCAGTTTGGTCCCTAAGACTGTCATGTTCTGACCTAAGTTTATTTTTATGTCTTTGTGTTAGGTTGGTCAGGGTGTGAGTTTGGGTGGGTAGTCTATGATCTGTTTTCTATGTTGTTGTATTTCTGTGTCTGGCCTGATATGGTTCTCAATCAGAGGCAGCTGTCGATCGTTGTCTCTGATTGAGAATCATATTTAGGTAGCCTGTTTTCCCACTATGGGTTGTGGGTGTTTATTTTCTGTCTAGTGTCTGTTCACCTTACAGAACTGTTTCGTTTTTCTTATCGTTGTTATTTTGTGTAGTGTTCAGTTTGAAATTAAAATATGACGAACACTTACCACGCTGCATTTTGGTCCTCCTCTCCTTCCACCAACGAGAATCGTTACAAAGACAAGGTTCTAATCCCGTGCCTGGTACTTCATAGCACAAAAACATTACCTCATGTTATCTGGAATGCTCTTTAGGTTTTATCACCCAAAGACATCGTAAATCTCATAGAGACCCATCCTCAGCGGAACACACACACAATAGATAACAGAATACTCTATTCTGTCGAATAAAACAACCATTATAATACAATACAAGCATTATAACATAATCTTGCAATTTTCCACGACAGGTGACCGGTGCTGCTGTGAGGTCTCTGAGGCCATTTGCTTTTACATTAAATAAAACATTTAACAGTTTAAAGACAACTCCAATCATCCTCAGTCCCTGAAGGTTTGTGATACACTCATACGTATGACAGCCATTATATTTAACCTCACAATGAAGTGTTTACCATTTCCTTTTCAGGACAACCAGGGCTACAAGAAGAATGCCAAACAATTAGACATAAACAGTTGCAAAAATAAACTAAAGAATATGGTTCCGCCAAAGCAAAAACCTAATAAAAATGTTTTTATATAAATGCTATAAGTACAGAAATGGTTTGCTCACTGGAAAATTAATCTCCAACTAGTCAGTGACAATTGTGCTGAGTTCAGAGTTTGTGACAGCAATTATGTGAGCTTATTACAGTATTATAGGATTTCTGTAGAAGGGGTTCTTCTTCATAGAAGATCATAATAGTAGAAGAACCCCTTCATTGTCCGCTTTCATCGACGCGGCCGGCTACCAAGGATAGTGGGCTCTCCTTCTCCGTGGCCGACGTGAGGGTTAACTTCTTATGGATGAGGGGCAATATTGAGTAGCTTGGATGAATAAGGTGCCCAGAGTAAACTGCCTGCTACTCAGGCCCAGAAGCTAAGATATGCATATTATTAGTAGATTTGGATAAAAAACACTGAACACTTTTAAAAAAATCCAACCAGGAAGTGGTAAATCTGAGATTTGTAGGGTTTCAAGTCTCTGCCTATCCAATTTAGAGTGGAAATTTGGTCCGATTGCACTTCCTAAGGCTTCCACTAGATGTCAACAGTCTTTAGAACCCTGCTTCAGGCTTCTACTGTGAAGGGGGAGAGAATAAGAGCTGCTTCAATCAGGTGTCTGACAGAATGCCATGAGCTCAGTCAGGCGTGCGTCCGTGAGAGCTAGCAGCGTTCCTTTTCCTTTCTAAAGACAAAGGAATTGTCCGGTTGAAACATTATTGAAGATTTATGTTAAAAACATCCTAAAGATTGATTCTATACATCGTTTGACATGTGTCTACGAACTGTAATATAACTTTTTAGACTTTTCGTCTGGACTAAGTGTGCCTGCGCCTCATGAATTTGGATTTGTGAACTAAACGCGCGAACAAAAAGTTGGTATTTTGACAAATTATGGACTTTATTGAACAAAACAAACATTTATTGTGGAACTGGGTCCCCAAAAGAGGGCGTACTCAGCCCCCTCCTGCACTCCCTGTTCACCCATGACTGCATGGCCAAGCACACCTCCAACTCAATCATCAAGTTTGCAGACGACACAACATTAGCAGGCTTGATTACCAACAATTACAATACAGCCTACATGGAGGAGGTGAGTGCTCTGGGAGTGTGGTGCCAGGAAAATAAACTCTCACTCAATGTCAACAAAACAAAGAAGATGATCGTGGACTTCAGGAAACAGCAGAGGGAGCACCCCCTTATCCACATCGATGGGACCGCAGTGGAGAAGGTGGAAAGCTTCAAGTTCCTCGGCATATACATCACTGACAAACTGAAATGGTCCACCCACATAGACAGTGTGGTGAAGAAGGCGCAACAGCACCTCTTCAACCTCAGGAGGCTGAAGAAATTTGGCTTGGCACCTAAAACCCTCAAACTTTTACAGTTGAAAGTATCCTATTGTGCTGTATCACCGCTTGGTACGGAAACTGCACCACTCTCAACCACAGGGCTCTCCAGAAGGTGGTGCGGTCTGCACAACACATCAAAACTATCTGCCCTCCAGGACACCTACAGCTCGTGATATCACAGGAAGGCCAAAAATCTCATCAAGTACAACAACCACCCAAGCCACTGTCTGTTCACCCTGCTATCATCCAGAAGGCGAGGTCAGTGCAGTTGCATCAACGCTGGGACCGAGAGACTGAAAATCAGCTTCCATCTCAAGGCCATCAGACTGTTAAATAGCCATTACTTAGAGGCTATTCTAGCACATAAACTTGAAATCACTGGCCACTTTAATAAATGGAACACTAGTCACTTTAATAATGTCTAAATATATTGCTTTACTCATCTCATATGTGCATTACTCATCTCATATGTATGTATACACTGTATTCTATACTATTCTCCTGTATCTTAGTCTATGCCGCTATGACATTGCTTGTCCATATATTTATATATTCTTAATTACATTCCATTACTTAGATGTGTGTATTGGGTATACAGTTGAAGTTGGAAGTTTACATACACTTAGGTTGGAGTCATTAAAACTAATTTTTTAACCACTTCACAAATTTATTGTTAACGAACTATAGTTTTGGCAAGTCGGTTATGACATCTACTTTGTGCATGACACAAGTCATTTTTCCAACAATTGTTTACAGACAGATTATTTCACTTAGAATTCACTGTATCACAATTTCAGTTGGTCAAATGTTTACACACACTAAATTGACTGTGCCTTTAAACAGCTTGGAAAATTCCAGAAAATGATGTCATGGCTTTAGAAGCTTCTGATCATCATTTGAGTCAATTGGAGGTGTACCTGTGGTTTTATTTCAAGGCCTACCTTCAAACTCAGTGCCTCTTTGCTTGACATCATGGGAAAATCAAAAGAAATCAGCCAAGACCTCAGAAACAATAGTGTAGACTTACACAAGTCTGGTTCATCCTTGGGAGCAATTTCCAAACACCTGAAGGTACCACGTTCATCTGTACAAACCATAGTACGCAATTATAAACACCATGGGACCACACAGCCGTCATACCGCTCAGGAAGGAGACACGTTCTGTCTCCTAGAGATGAGCGTACTTTGGTGCGAGAAGTGCAAATCAATCCCAGAACAACAGCAAAGGACCTTGTGAAGATGCTGGAGGAAACAGGTACAAAGGTATATTTATCCACAGTAAAAGAAGTCCGATATCGACATAACCTGAAAGGCCGCTCAGCAAGGTAGAAGCCACTGCTCCAAAACCATCATAAAAAAAGACAGACTACGGTTAGCAACTGCACATGGGGACAAAGATCGCACTTTTTGGAGAAATGTCCTTTGGTCTGATGAATCAAAAAGAGAACTGTTTGGCTATAATGACCATCGTTATGTTTGGAGGAAAAAAGGGGAGGCTTGCAAGCCGAAGAACACAATCCCAAACGTGAAGCACGGGGGAGGCAGCATCATGTTGTGGGGGTGCTTTGCTGCAGGAAAATTATGTGTATATACTGAAGCACATCTCAAGACATCAGTCAGGAAGTTAAAGCTTGGTCGCAAATGGGTCTTCCAAATGACCCCAAGCATACTTGCAAAATGGCTTAAGGACAACAAAGTCAAGCAATTGGACTGGCCATCACAAAGCCCTGACCTCAATCCCATAGAACATTTGTGGGCAGAAGTGAAAAAGCGTGTGCGAGCAAGGAGGCCTACAAACCTGACTCAGTTACACCAGCTCTGTCAGGAGGAATGGGACAAAATTCACCCAACTTATTGTGGGAAGCTTGTGGAAGGCTACCCGAAACGGTTGACCCAAGTTAAACAATTTAAAGGCAATGCTACCAAATACTAATTGAGTGTACAGTATGTAAGCTTCTGACCCACTGGGAATTGGATGAAAGAAATAAAAGTTTAATTAAATCATTCTCTCTACTATTATTCTGACATTTCACATTCTGAAAATAAAGTGGTGATCCTAACTGGCCTAAGACAGGGAATTGGTACTTGTTTAAATGTCAGGAATTGTGAAAAACTGAGTTTAAATGTATTTGGCTAAGGTGTATGTAAACTTCCAACTTCAACTGTATGTTGTGAAATTGTTAGATATTACTTGTTAGACATTACTGCACCGTTGGAGCTAGAAACACAAGCATTTAGCTACACCCGCAATAACATCTGCTAAACACGTGTATGTGACCAATTTGATTTGATTTGACTTTGAATGACTCGTGTAGATTGTGAGCGTCATAGAACAAAACATAGCTTTTAATAGTTTGAAGCTCAAACCCTTCGGACTCTACAGATGTTATTATCCACCCTTGTCTTACAAACATCGCTCTAGCTCAGCCCCAATTAATCATACAGACTAATGGTTGGTATGTGGTAGAACCCTGTAGCTCAAACACTGTCTATAAAAGGGGTTAGAAGTCGAAAACTCATTGGGTTAATACCAGTTGTTTCTGCTATTATCATGATAGATAAAATGGAAATGGGGTGAAAAAAACATACAGGAAGCTTGTTTTCTCCTCTCAAAATGTAGACTTCAAATGAGGAGCGCATCAAATATTCCACCTCCTTCTTCTTGTAAGGGGGGAATGAAGGGAGGGAAGAAGGGAGGTAAGTGGGGGGAGGGTAGAGGAAATCTCAGTTAACACCACTGATGAGTTACTTTTAATTATCCCATTTCCTCCCCATCCTTTTCAAGTAGGTCTATTTTTAGTTGATGTGAAGGGTTGTTTTTTTCTCCAGAGGCTCCAATTGCTATGCTGCCTCTCCTCATCATCCCTGCATGCCGTCAATTTCCAATTTGAGGAGACACTTTGCATCTCTCTAGATCCAGAGGAGATAAGAACAGAGTTATGAGTGGATCCTGACAACAAAGTCAATCTTAAGGAGCATAAAACAAATCAGTGTAATTAGCAAGATGAGATGGGTGTTGCCTCGCATGGGCTCCAACACCTTCTTGCTTTTTTTGTCACATACTGTATTTTTATGCTGAAGTTTTCTTTGGAGTGGAGAACAATACCAGACACCTGCAAAGGCTATTTGAAAAGCTAATTTGCTAATTTATATGCAGAGGAAGATGTTGGGCACCCACAGTGACAGGAGACTGCATATTAGGACCTGAGGCTGAGACTCGTGCTGGGAAGGGAAGGACCCCAGGAGGAAGGTGTAACTGACAGTTAGACTTACAGGTTATGTCGTTGTTTTTTGTTTGAATTGTTTACGTGTTCGCTGTGCGGGGGAAATGATAAGACAAGTGGAACTAAGTAGCTAATAACTGTTGTAACGGTGATCCTTATTGTAGCAACACACTTTTGGAGGGAAGGCAATCCCGCCCTGTGTTAGCTAAGTTTTCATGTCATCGGGTGTAGTTCGTAAACGTTGAAGCATGTATGTTAGGATGGTAAAGTTATAATAATTAAGAATGAAGTGTGAATTCACGGGGATCCTTATTGTAGCAACACACTTTTGGAGGGAAGGCAATCCTGCGCTGTGTTAGCTAAGTTTTCATGTCATCGGGTGTAGTTCGTAAACGTTGAAGCATGTATGTTAGGATGGTAAAGTTATAATAATTAAGAATGAAGTGTGAATTCACGGGGATCCTTATTGTAGCAACACACTTTTGGAGGGAAGGCAATCCCGCGCTGTGTTAGCTAAGTTTTCATGTCATCGGGTGTAGTTCGTAAACGTTGAAGCATGTATGTTAGGATGGTAAAGTTATAATAATTAAGAATGAAGTGTGAATTCACGAGGATCCTTATTGTAGCAACACACTTTTGGAGGGAAGGCAATCCCGCGCTGTGTTAACTAAGTTTTCATGTCATCGGGTGTAGTTCGTAAACGTTGAAGCATGTATGTTAGGATGGTAAAGTTATAATAATTAAGAATGAAGTGTGAATTCATGCCAGGAATAATAAGTATGAAGTTTGATTTCCTCCCTTCTGTAATAAGCAGCCAATAAGGTATTTTTCCTTTATTCATGTGTTTAATCTGATACTGTTATAAACTGTTTATGTATGTAAGCACTTCAGAGTTATACCAAGCTAATAAGTCACTCGTAAGATAAGGAGGTTGTAAGAGTGTGCTTAACTGTATTTTCATGTACTTTATAGTTCTCATGGAAGGTGATAATTCTGACTAAATCTCCAGAATAAAGCCGCCAGTTACAATCAAGGAACGGTTGTGCTCGTGGTTACTGGAGGGAGTTACAGAAGGCCTCTCAATGCCTGGCTAAAATGTATGTCTGGCAGCTGTTCCTGGAAGCCAGAGAGAAATACAACTGGAGCAGAGCGACTCTTAGAAAACTAAGAGCAGGGACACAAGGTTGAGAACACTGTAGCATGTCCAATACCCATTGTAGCATGTCCAATACCCATTGTAGCCCTAGCTCTGTCCTCTTTGGATGTTGTCCATCTGCAGGTGGTCAGTGGTCCGCTAATGTTGTTCGCAAGAGATGACATCAACAGTGAGGGAAAGACTAGAAGAAGTTGAATAGAGCATCATAAAACTTACTGGACATGCCACCAAGCCTGCATGCGTCATAGCAGTGGCACTCGAATCAGTTAAGCAACATGACAGAAGACAAGTAATAGGAGTATATAACAGAATATCTACCCCTAGCATTTATTCTCGCTAGACTGACGCATATGCGTCAGAAGGACTTTGGGCAGTTTTTACATACAGCTGGGTGTCATCAGCTGTAACGGCAGCCTTCACTCTCTTCACGAGAAGAGAGGGTGTAACAGGGATCGGACCAACACGCAGCGTAGCCAGTGCTCAACATGTTTAATAAAACTAAACTGTGAACACTTACAACGATACAAAATAACAAAATGTGGCAAACCGATACAGTCCTAGCTGGTGCAGAGAAAACACAAAGACGGCTCGGATGGCTCAGATGGCGCTGGGCAGACGGATGGCTCAGACGGCGCTGGGCAGATGGATGGCTCAGATGGCGCTGGGCAGACGGATGGCTCAGACGGCGCTGGGCAGACGGATGGCTCAGATGGCGCTGGGCAGACGGATGGCTCAGACGGCGCTGGGCAGACGGATGGCTCAGATGGTGCTGGGCAGGCAGGCAGCTCAGACAGCGCTGGGCAGGCAGGCAATGCAGGCAGCTCAGACGGCGCTGGGCAGACAAGCAGTGCAGGCGGCGTTGAGCAGACGAGCAGTGCAGGCAGTTCAGACGGCGCTGGGCAGGCAGGCAGCTCAGACGGCGCTGGACAGACGAGCAGTGCAGGCGGCGTTGAGCAGATGAGCAGTGCAGGCAGTTCAGACGGCGCTGGGCAGGCAGGCAGCTCAGACGGCGCTGGACAGACGAGCAGTGCAGGCGGCGTTGGGCAGACGGCCGACTCTGACCTGCTGAGGCGCACAGTAGGCCTGGTGCGTGGTGCCGGAACTGGTGGTACCGGACTGGAGACACGCACCTCAAGGCTAGTGCGGGGCGCAGGAACAGGGCACACTGGACTCTCGATGCGCACTATAGGCCTGGTGCGTGGTACCGGCACTGGTGGTACCGGGCTGAGGGCACGCACCTCAGGGCGAGAGCGGGGAGAAGGAACAGTGCGTACAGGGCTCTGGAGACGCACAGGAGGCTTGGTGCGTGGTGCCGGAACTGGAGGTACTGGGCTGGAGACACGCACCACAGGGAGATTGCGTGGAGGAGGAACAGGGCTCTGGAGACGCACTGGAAGCCTGGTGCGTGGTGTATGCACTGGTGGTACTGGGCTGGAGCGGGAAGGTAGCACCGGATATACCGGACCGTGCAGGCGTACTGGCTCCCTTGAGCACTGAGCCTGCCCAACCTTACCTGGTTGCATGCTCCCCGTAGCCCGTCCAGTGCGGGGAGGTGGAATAACCCGCACTGGGCTGTGTTGGCGAGCCGGGGACACCATGCGTAAGGCTGGTGCCATGTACACCGGCCCTAGGAGACGTACTGGAGGCCAGATATTTAGAGCCGGCTTCATGGCACTTGGCTCAATGCTCACTCTAGCCCGCCCAGTGCGGGGAGGTGGAATAGCCCGCACCGGGCTATGCACCCGTACAGGAGACACCGTGCGCTCTTCCGCATAACACGGTGTCTGCCCGTACTCCTGCTCTCCACGGTAAGCATGGGAAGTGGGCGCAGGTTTCCTACCTACCTTCGCCACACTTCCCTTTATCCCCCGCTGCTTGATCCGGGTTTGGTGGGTGGTTCTGTAACGGCAGTCTACTTCGTCCTTCTCCTCAGACGAGGAGAGGCAAGAAGGATCAGAGGACCAATGTGCAGCGTGGTAATTTGACATAATGAATTTAATTAGACAAAACAAAAACACTATACAAAATAACAAAATAACATACCGTCACAGTCCAAGCTGGTGCAGAACACAAACACAGAGACAGGAAACAACCACCCACAATCCCCAACACAAAACAAGCCACCTATATATGATTCTCAATCAGGGACAACGATTGACAGCTGTCTCTGATTGAGAACCATATTAGGCTGAACATAGAAACAGACGAACTAGACACACAACATAGAATTCACACCCAGCTCACTTCCTGACCAACACTAAACAAGCAAAACACATAAGAACTCTGGTCAGGACGTTAGAGGCAAGCAACACTGAGGCATGCATGAGAGCATCAGCTGTTCCGGACAACTGTGTGATCACGCTCTCCGTAGCCGATGTGAGTAAGACCTTTAAACAAGTCAACATTCACAAGGCCGCAGGGCCAGACGGATTGCCAGGACATATGCTCCGGGCATGTGCTGACCAAATGGCAGGTGCCTTCACTGACATTTGCAACATGTCCCTGATTGAGTTTAATACCAACATGTTTCAAGCAGACCACCATTGTCCCTGTGCCGAAGAACACAAAGGCAACCTGCCTAAATGGCTACAGACCCGTAGCACTCAAGCCCATAGCCAGGAAGTGCTTTGAAAGCCTGGTAATGGCTCACATCAACACCATTATCCCAGAATCCCTAGACCCACTCCAATTTGCGTACCACCCCAACATATTCACAGATGATGCAATTGCTATTGTACTCCACACTGCCCTTTCCCACCAGGACAAAAGGAACACCTACGTGAGAATGCTATTCATTGACTACAGCTCAGCGTTCAACACCAGAGTACCCTCAAAGCTCATCACTAAGCTAAGGATCCTGGGACTATACACCTCCCTCTGCAACTGGATCCTGGACTTCCTGACGGGTCGTCGCCAGATGGTGAGGGTAGGTAGCAACACATCTGCCACACTGTTCCTCAACACTGGAGCCCCTCAGGGGTGCGTGCTCAGTCCCCTCCTGTACTCCCTGTTCACCCATGACTGCATGGCCAGGTACGACCCCAACACCATCACTAAGTTTGCAGACGACACAACAGTGGTAGGCCTGATCACCGACAACGTCGAGACAGCCTATAGGGAGGAGTTAAGAGACCTGGCCAGGTGGTGCCAGAATAACAACCTATCCCTCAACGTAACCAAGATAAGGAGATGATTGTGGACTACAGCAAAAGGAGCTCCAAAAGGAGCACACGTCCCCATTCTCATCGACGGGGCTGTAGCGGAGCAGGTTGAGAGCTTCAAATTCCTTGGTGTCCACATCAACAACAAACTAGAATGGTCCAAACACACCAAGACAGTCGTGAAGAGAGCACAACAATGCCTATTCCCCCTCAGGAAACTGAAAAGATTTGGCATGGGTCCTGAGATCCTCAAAAGGTTCTACAACTGCAACATGAAGAGCATCCTGACTGTTTGCATCACTGCCTGGTACGGCAACTGCTCCAACCGCAAGGCCTCCAACTGCAAGGCATTACCGAAAGGCCTCGAACCGCAAGGCACTACAGAGGGTAGTGCGTACAGCCCAGTACATCACTGGGGCTAAGCTGGCTACCATCCAGGACCTCTACACCAGGTGGTGTCAGAGCATGCATTTAGTTTTACTTGCATTTAAGAACAGTTGGAAGCAATGGAAGGAGAGTTGTATGGCATTGAATCTCGTCTGGAGGTTAGTTAACACAGTGTCCAAAGAAGGGCCAGAAGAATACAGAATGGTGTCGTCTGCATACAGGTGGATCAGAGAATCACCAGCAGCAAGAGCGACATCATTGATACTATATACAGAGAAAAGAGTCAGCCCGAGATTGAACCCTGTGGCTCCCCATAGAGACTGCCAGAGGTCCAGACAACAGGCCCTCCAATTTGACACACTGAACTCTGTCTGAGAAGTAGTTGGTGAACCAGGCGAGGCAGTCATTTTAGAAACCAAAGCTGTTGAGTCTGCCGATAAGAATGTGGTGATTGACAGAGTCGAAAGCCTTGGACAGGTCGATGAATATGGCTGCACAGTAATGTCTCTTATCGATGGCGGTTATGATATCGTTTAGGACCTTGAGCGTGGCTGAGGTGCACCCATGACCAGCTCGGAAACCAGATTGCAAAGCGGAGAAGGTACAGTGGGATTCGAAATGGTTGGTAATCTGTTTGTTAACCTGTCTAGGATCAGCGTGGCGCTAGCGGCACACCCCCCCCCCCCCCACTGAAAAACCAGTGCCGCGAAATTCAAAAAAAATATTTTTTTAAAATATTTAACTTTCACACATTAAAGTCCAATACAGCTAATGAAAGACACAGATCTTGTGAATCCAGTCAACATTTCCGATTTTTAAAATGTTTTACAGGGAAGACACAACATGTAAAGATGTACATCTTTACCTAAAAACACATTAGCATAATCCACCATCTTTTATTTGTCCACCAACACCAGTAGCCATCACCAATTCGGCTAAACTAAGATATTTATAGCCCCTAACCAACAAAAAAACTCATTAGATGACAGTCTGATAACATATTTATGGTATGGGATAGGTTTTGTTAGAAAAAAGTGCATATTTCAGGTATATGGCATAGTTTACAATTGCACCCACCATCACAAATGGACTAGAATAATTACAATGAGCAACGTGTTTACCTAACTACTAATCATCAAACATTTCGTAAAAATACACAGCATACACGAATCGAAAGACACAGATCCTGTGAATACAGACAATATTTCAGATTTTCTAAGTGTCTTACAGCGAAAACACAATAAATCGTTATATTAGCATAGCACATAGCACGCAGCAGCCCAGCATTGATTCTAGCCAAAGTGGGCGATAACGTCAACATCGCCAAAAATATATTAATTTTTTCACTAACCTTCTCAGAATTCTTCAGATGACACTCCTGTAACATCATATTACACAATCCATATAGAGTTTGATCGAAAATGTTTATATTTAGCCACCAAAATCATGGTTAGACAATGTGAAATGTAGCTCAGCTGGTCAGAAAATGTCCTTGCGCCACTTAGACAGTGATCTACTCTTATACATAAATACTCATAAACGTGACTAAAAAATATAGGGTGGACAGGGATTGATAGACAATTTAATTCTTAATACAATTGCGTTATTACATTTTTTAATTTATCCTTACTTTTCAATACAGTTTGCGCCAAGCGAAGCTACGTCAAAAAACATGGCGTCCTAAGCCACTAAAATGTTTCGACAGAAACACGATTTATCATAATAAAAATGTCCTACCTTGAGCTGTTCTTCCATCAGTATCTTGGGCAAAGGATCCTTTCTTGGGAGAAATCGTCTTTTGGTGGAAAGCTGTCCTCTTGCCATGTGGAAAAGTCAACTGCGTTCGGGATGAACTGAAAAGCGTGCCCAACTTTTCACATCATTGCAAAAATAAATGTCCCAAAATCGCACTAAACGGATATAAATTGCTATAAAACGCTTTAAATTAACTACCTTATGATGTTTTTAACTCCTATAACGAGTGAAAAGATGACCGGAGAAATATAACAGGCTAAACTAACGCTTGGAACAGGTGCGCGCCGGTGTCCACTTTGCTCATGACGCAGCTCCCAAAGAATGACTAGCTTCAGGGTTTTTTCATTTGTAGGGCCTGTGAACGTGCAATCGACCCCGTTGGAATCGTCATCACGTAAAGGCATCCAGGGGAAGACGTAAGAAGTGTCCGTATAGTCATAGCAACGACAGTGCCCTTTTAAATGACTTCAGAAGAGTGGCCAACATTTCTCAAATCTGACTCCATGTCAGGGAAATTGCTGTAGAATGGGCTCTGTTCCACTTAGAGACAAAATTTCAACTCCTATAGAAACTATAGACTGTTTTCTATCCAATAATAATAATAATATGCATATTGTACGATCAAGGATTTTGTGGGAAGCCGTTTAAAAAATTAGCCAAATTAGCATAAGTAGTCTAAACAGCGCCCCCATCCCCAACAGGTTTTAACTTGGCTTTCGAAGACCATAGAAAGGCAGGATAGATATAGGTCTGTAGCAGTTTGGGTCTAGACTGTCTCCCCCTTTGAAAGAGGGGGATGATTGCGGCAGCTTTCCAATCTTTGGGAATCTCAGACGATTCAAAAGAGAGGTTGAATAGGCTAGTAATAGGGGTTGCAACAATTTCATCAGATCATTTTAGGAAGAGAGGCTCCAGATTGTCTAGCCCGGCTGATTTGTAGGGGTCCAGATTTTGCAGCTCTTTCAGAACATCAGCTATCTGGATTTGGGTGAAGGAGAAATGGGGGAGAATTGGGTAAGTTGCTGTTGCTGGTGCCGGGCAGTTGACCGGGGTAGTGTTAGCCAGGTGGAAAGCATGGCCAGCCTTAGAAAAATGCTTATTATAACCCGGTGTGGTTGAGCCTCACTAGCCAGATGAAGCTAGCTGGCTGCTTATGACGTTAGCTTTGGGCAACAGGGTTAGTTGCTGACTAGCTATTTATTTCCATGAACTGAAGTTCAATTATTTCAATAGGCGAACACGTGGCAACCTAGCTAATACTTTCTCACAACGATTCCTAAATCATTGCTAACAATAATGAAAATGACTGCAGGTTCTATTGGTCATTGTTTTCAGGCTGGTTGTATTGGTGCTAGCTAGGCACCAAGCTAAAGCTAGCTACCCCAGAAGTTGCGGTTGAACAAATGATGCTTTAATACCAACGCAGTATTGTAAACACATCAATCATGGCCGGTGTTTGCTTGTTTGCAGACTTTTTTGTACAGCTTTGACAGTGCTACTGTATCTTTTTTGACACGCAAAGACCCACATGGCGTTCCATAGTATGTATGTCATGAAGTTAATAGCAGTGACGCTATTACAGTGTAACTCCGGTAGGGCAACATAAAAAAAATAGCGCACTCTGTAGTGTGTACCGGTGCTCGACCAGCCGGCGAAAGCCAACATCACCCGCGACAGAGAATGATTGATTGTCAAGGGCAATGAATTCCATTTTCTTGGCTTTAACTGATTTCGCCTTTGAATTGTCCCGCTGAAAACGTGTTATTCTTTCAATTGACTGCTCGATTCACACAGCAGACATTGTGGGCTAGTTCAGGAATGCTGTGTTGCATGTATAGTGCAAAAGTTTACGTGGAGTCATTACGTTACATAGGTACCTACGTTATATAGGTATGCACGTCAGCTTTGACATCGGTTTTGCACATCGGGGCGTTAAACTAGACATATATGTTGACCCATATATCGTGCTAATACAAGCATATAGGCCTATAATTTCAAGTTTGACTATTCAAACTGCTTCCACAAATATAACTGAAATGTAAGTACTATCAAATGCAAATAAATAATGCAAATAAATGCAAATAAATAACCTAATAAGTTTTCCACTCTAGCTGCAACTGTTTTCGATTTTGTACTGCAAAATCAATACATTTTACATTTTTTTTTACATTTTAGTCATTTAGCAGACGCTCTTATCCAGAGCGACTTACAGTAGAGTGCATACATTCTATTACATTTTACATACTGAGACAAGGATATCCCTACCGGCCAAACCCTCCCTAACCCGGACGACGCTATGCCAATTGTGCGTCGCCCCACGGACCTCCCGGTTGCGGCCGGCTGCGACAGAGCCTGGGCGCGAACCCAACCCAGCCTGGGCGCGAACCCAGAGACTCTGGTGGCGCAGCTAGCACTGCGATGCAGTGCCCTAGACCACTGCGCCACCCGGGAGGTCAATGAAGTTGTTTGTTCCAGTCTGACCTTGTTATAGTGATGCAACTTAAAACGAATAGATTTAGTTTAGGTAGACACCCCACTCAACCTTCCACTGCCTGTTGACATCTACTGGAAGGCGTATGAAGTGCATACATATCGATAAATAAAAGCCAGTTGAATAGGCAGGCCCTGAAACAGATCCTCGTTTTCAGATTTTTCACTTCTTGCATGGAAGTTTGCTGCAAAATGAGTTCTGTTTTACACACAGACATAATTCAAACAGTTTTAGAAACTTCTGAGTGTTTTCTATCCAATAGTAATAATAATATGCATATTGTATGGATCATCAAGAACTTCAAGGAGAGCGGTTCAATTGCTGTGAAGAAGGCTTCAGGGCGCCCAAGAAAGTCCAGCAAGCGCCAAGACCGAATCCTAAAATTGATTCAACTGCGGGATCGGGGCACCATCAGTACAGAGCTTGCTCAGGAATGGCAGCAGGCAGGTGTGAGGTGAAGACTTTTGGAGGATGGCCTGGTGTCAAGGGCAGCAAAGAAGCCACTTCTCTCCAGGAAAAAAACATCAGGGACAGACTCATATTCTGCAAAAGATACAGGGATTGGACTGCTGAGGACTGGGGTAAAGTCATTTTCTCTGATGAATCCCCTTTCCAATTGTTTGGGGCATCCGGAAAAAATCTTGTCCGGAGAAGACAGGGTGTGCGCTACCATCAGTCCTGTGTCATGCCAACAGTAAAGCATCCTGAGACCATTCATGTGTGGGGTTGCTTCTCAGCCAAGGGAGTGGGATCACTCACAATTTTGTCTAAGAACACAGCCAGGAATAAAGAATGGTACCAACACATCCTCCAAGAGCAACTTCTCCCAACCCAAAGGTTTGTGTAACTCTTTCTCTTCCTACCCATTATGGTTGGTAATTAGCGCTGCGTCTGGGCCCAGCTGTGCAGAGAAGCACCGAGCAGGGGACTTAACAGGGGGATCAGGCCCCTGCAATTACATAAACCCTGCCTGTGATAGAGGGGTAAACAAACCCGCCCCCCTGCTCCCAGAGTCACCACTCCCCACCGCTCCCCACAAAATAGAGTCCACGTCAGTCTTCTGCGACAGCCAAATAGGAGTCTGGAAAGGTAATAATAGTCTAATACCAGACTCCTAATTGGGTAAATTAGGAGCCCCTGCAATTACATAAACCCTGCCTGTGATAGAGGGGTAAACAAACCCGCCCCCCTGCTCCCAGAGTCACCACTCCCCACCGCTCCCCACAAAATAGAGTCCATGTCAGTCTTCTGAGACAGCAAAATAGGAGTCTGGAAAGGTAATAATAGTCTAATACCAGACTCCTAACTGGGTAAATAAGAGACGAGTCATCTCTAAAGGCTAATTAGCTAGCAAGATACAGGTAGACCATGAGGGGAAGAATGTACTTCAGTTATCCAGGTTATTCTAGGGATGGCACTGCCTAATAACATGAATAAAAGTCCAAGGAAAAGGATTCAAATGAGAATGGGACCATGAGGTGAGGTCATTTTTTCACAACCAATAATACAGGTGACGTTGTTCCTTTCGAGAGCAAGATGCACCGTTTACTTGCTCACCTGGGCAACAATACAAATCATGAGACTTTTCCCTTTTTCTTTGTAAATGTAGAGTGAATGGTCGGTCGGGCCATTCTCTCAGCATGAAAAAGAAGACGTGATGAATCACAACCAAGTCACATTGGCAGGGATGGATCTTCAGCAGTAAAGAAGCCTTAAAGCAAAACTCCACCGAGGTTGAGAGATCCATAAATAAAGCATGGTGATCACATACCCCCCTCTGGTGTGGCATTGTCTTTTACTGCCTTTTACAGCGCTCACACCGTCTTCAAGCGTTTCCAGCCTGTCAATCAAATGTCAGGTTCGGGGCCACAGCGTGCCCTCACAGTGATGGGTCCCCCTGTCAGAGTCAGTCACGTCCCCCAGTCCCAGACGGGTTTAACTGGGCACCAGACAGGCCTGTTGTGACAAGTGGATGGGTGTGTATGAGTAGGACTGGTGGTATGGCTCACATAGTCCTCTGTGTACTACCTAGTCACACTGGCATCATACCACACAGACTTGGACTGACGCTGAAGTGTGACTAGGTAGTATTAGTCTTAGATTCCTACCTAAGCACAATCATTATTGATGAATACAGTATGTGGTGTACAGCAGGTCAGCCACAAGGGGGAGACTTGTCGAGGCCTGGTGACAGACGGAGTCCACATCACAAGGCGATGGCTCCCTCTGCTGGACGTGCCAGGTCTCGACGGGCTCTCCGGCCAGGACTAATTGGGGCTGATTGTGGTTGGTTAGTAATCAAGGGCTGATGCCAAAAGGGCAGCACACGGGAGAAGGGACTGGGGGAAGAAATGTTACTCTTGTATAGTTGGGGACGATTCAGGAGATAAAAGGAGGGAGCTCAGTTTTTGTTCCCCACAGGATACAGCAAGACCCTGAGCCCAAAAGACGGTATCCCGGAGAGGGTCTCATGGGGGAGACCTTTTCTTTTGGTTTGTTATTCTAATAAACAGAGCTAATCCTACTTTGTCCGTGTCTGATCTGTGTCAAAGTTTTGACCAAACCCCCTGCTCTGCCACAAGTAGTATAAACTTGAGCATGTCCAATACCCCAATTCCAAATGGAATGTCTTTAAACCTACAAGCTCATACCAGCTCCGATTCCATTCCTCACTTGTGTCTTAACCCCATTCACATCCTCAAATGACATCACAACGACAGGTACTTCACAGCTTCAGCCTGTGGCATCCCCTCACTAAGCAAACCTCAATAGACTTGGTGCTCCACACATATGTAGAAACAGCAGGTTGCTGGCAGAACAGAATGGCGAGAGGTACAGTAGAAAACAAGGGAGAAGAGGAGGAGGGAAGAGCGGTGCAGCAGCGGGCCGATAGGAAAAAACGCACGTCTAATAAGCCAATGTTGGAGGCCGCGGGTACAGCTCAGTCCCCTGCGTGGAGCTGACGCCTCCTCGTTCCAAATGTGTTATTACTCCACTCTGATTCATCCAGCCGGCTCCATAAATACACTGTCCTGAGCTGCTGTCTGTCGCAGAGAGAGCAAGCGAGAGAACGCAGGTAAACATAGCCCACGGATTAAACCATTGATCGACACAACGTCTTTGCCTTGAAGCTAATGGTGTAACTAATTGACCTGTAAGATCATGACAGTTTGAGAGGAATGTGTCAGGGAGAAGAGTCATTAGGTTCACTCATCCAATACATGAGGACAGCAGAGATCCGTGATAGACCTACCAATATCCCAAATTACAATTTTCCCTAGCCCTGCTTGCATAACGACTGAGTTATTGACAATGAAAAGACAGAAGGACCATAGGTAAGGCTTGAGCATGGTAAGATGGGTGAAACAAGTGTTATTAAGGAGTGACATATCTTTAAATGTCTGGAAGTGATGCACAGTGATATGGGTAAGAACCAGAGTAGTGAGAGAGAGTTACCAGCTGGAGATATTGGTGGTGTAGTATATTAACTAGTGCCATAGATGAATTAGAGATATGAGTTATTGGGCTTGGAGGCTAAATTACAGTTATATGACAAAGAGCCTGGCGGAAGTCAGAGTGCAGTGTGCCCCACGGGCTGTCATTGGCCCCTGTGTGCGTATGTGTGTTAAACACGGACCTCATGCCTGCTACTCCTCCTACCAGGGAATTCCACACACGCGTCTGACAGGACAGGGATGTCGCCACCATCAATATTTATACACACACACAAAAAATAGCGAGAGAGAGCAGGAGAGTCACTGTCAACTGTCATTTACATGTTCTCCCAGAGGTTATATTATTATAGCCATGTTTATTAGTTTACAAACTACAGCTGCTTACAGAGACACTCCTCTTTACAAACTACTGATTACACAGACCGTCTTCTAACACGAGAAGCATCTACAGTTGAAGTCGGAGGTTTACATACACCTTAGCCAAATACATTTAAACTCCGTTTTTCACAATTCGTGACATTTAATCCTAGTAAAAATGTCCTGTTTTAGGTCAGTTAGGATCACCACTTTATTTTAAGAATGTGAAATGTCAGAATAATAGCAGAGATAATGATTTATTTCAGATTGTATTTCTTTCATCACATTCCAAGTAGGTCAGAAGTTTCCATACACTCAATTAGTATTTGGTAGCATTGCCTTTAAATTGTTTAACTTGGGTCAAACGTTTTGGGTAAACTTCCACAAGCTTCCCACAATAAGTTTAGTGAATTTTGGCCCATTCCTCCTGACAGAGCTGGTGTAACTGAGTCAGGTTTGTAGGCCCCCTTGCTCGCACATGCTTTTTCAGTTCTGCCCACATGTTTTCTATGGGATTGAGGTCAGGACTTTGTGATGGCCACTCCAATACCTTGACTTTCTTGCCCTTAAGCCATTTTGCCACAACTGTGGAAGTATGCTTGGGGTCATTGTCCATTTGGAAGACCCATTTGCGACCAAGCTTCAATTTCCTGACTGAGGTTGTCACGGCTGTTGAAAGGAGAGGACCAAGGTGCAGCGTGGTGAGCGTACATTTTCTTTTATTAAATCAAAATTACGCCGAACAAAACAATGAACACTACAAAAACAAACCGTGAAGCTCAAAGGCTATGTGCCCTAAACAAAGTCAACTTCCCACAAAGACAGGTGGGAAAAAAGGCTACCTAAGTATGGTTCCCAATCAGAGCCAACGATAGACAGCTGTCCCTGATTGAGAACCATACCCGGCCAAAACATAGAAATAGAAAATCATAGAAACACAAACATAGAATGCCCACCCCAACTCACGCCCTGACCAAACCAAAATAGAGACATAAAAGGATCTCTAAGGTCAGGGCGTGACAGAGGTCTTGAGATGTTCAATAAATCCACATAATTTTCCTCCCTCATGATGCAATCTATTTTGTGAAATGCACCTGTCCCTCCTGCAGCAAAGCACCCCCACAACATGATGCTGCCACCCCCGTGCTTCACGGTTGAGATGGTGTTCTTCGGCTTGCAAGCCTCCCCCTTTTTCCTCCGAACATAACGATGGTCATTATGGCCAAACAGTTTTATTTTTGTTTCATCAGACCAGAGGACATTTCTCCAAAAAGTGCAATTTTCGTCCCCATGTGCAGTTGCAAACCTTAGTCCGGCTTTTTAATGACGGTTTTGGAGCAGTGGCTTCTTCCTTGCTGAGCGGCCTTTCAGGTTATGTCGAAATCTGTCTTGTCTTACTGTGGATATGGACACTTTTGTGCCTGTTTCCTCCAGCATCTTCACAAGGTCCTTTGCTGTTGTTCTGGGATTGATTTGCACTTCTCGCACCAAAGTATGTTCATCTCTAGGAGACGCGTCTCCTTCTTGAGCGGTATGACGGCTGCGTGGTCCCAGTACTATTATTTTGTACAGATGAACGTGGTACCTTCAGGCATTTAGAAATTGCTCCCAAGGATGAACCAGACTTGTGGTCTTGGCTGATTTTCTTTTGATTTTCCCATGATGTCAAGCATAGAGGCACTGAGATTGAAGGTAGGCCTTGAAATACATCCACAGGTACACCTCCAAATGACTCAAATGATGTCAATTAGTCTAACAGAAGCTTCTAAAGCCATGACATAATTTTATGGAATTTTCCAAACAGTTTAAATGGACAGTCAACTTAGTGGATGTAAACTTCTGACCCACTGGAATTGTGATACAGTGAATCATAAGTGAAATAATTTGTCTGTAAACAAGTGTGGGAAAAATGACTTGTCATGTACAAAGTAGATGTCCTAACTGACATGCCACAACTGTAGTTTGTAACAAGAAATGTGTGGAGTGGTGGAAAAACTAGTTTTAATGACTCTAACCTACTTGTATGTAAACTTCTGACTTCAACTGTATATAGGTCCTGGATGTCAGGAAGCTTGGCCCCAGTGATGTACTGGGCCGTACGCACTACCTTCTGTAGCGCCTTACTGTCAGATGCCGAGCAGTTGCCATACCAGGCGGTTATGCAACCGGTCAGGATGCTCTCGATGGTGCAGCTGTAGAACTTTTTGAGGAACTGGATACCCATGCCAAATCTTTTCAGTCCCCTGAGGGGGAAAGGTTTTTGTCGTGCCCTCTTTACGACTGTCTTGGTATGTTTGGACCATGATAGTTTGTTTGTGATGTGGACACCAAGGAACTTAACTCTCGACCCGCTCCACTTCAGCTCTGTTGATTTTAATGGGGGCCTGTTCGGCCCTCCTTTTCCTATTGTCCACGATCAGCTCCTTTGTCTTGCTTACATTGAAGGAGATGTTGTTCTGCTGGCAGTGTGTGTGTGTGTGTGTGTGTGTGTGTGTGTGTGTGTGTGTGTGTGTGTGTGTGTGTGTGTGTGTGTGTGTGTGTGTGTGTGTGTGTGTGTGCGTGTGCGTGTGCGTGTGTGTGTCAGTTTGTGTGTATTAAGCCTGAAATAAACTCCAGAAGCAAGACTGGGCAGAGCTGGGCTAGTCCCCAAGCAAGGCCACAGAGTGGTAGTGTGTGATTTGAAGAGCTTTGTGACAGTGTATTGTTTATGCCTCAGTGCACTGTATGTGTGAGAGAGAAGTGAGGGTGAAAGAGAGCGTAAGGGGGTGTGCGTGTGGGAAAGAGACGGAGAGTAAATAGAGCCTGTCTATGCCCAATAACCAGATGTATTTTTGTTGAGTTTGCGTAATTCATGTTTTGTTTAACAGTACAGTGTCCACACACACAGCAACAGTGCTGTTCACAAACAAATAATCATGTCCAGGGAATATGTGTTGAAATCTTCCCAATTGTATTCATCATTGCCTAAATTAAGCTCTCAGACACATTCATTACTCTTGTGGATATGTTTTTTAACTAAACATAATGTAAAGCCCAAAGCACAAATTACTTTCCCTTGCAGATGTATTGTGTCTTTGGCATCATTAAAGTGAAGACTGTTATTTTATCAAATGAATTCTCTGTAATTATTATTACGTGATTAAACTAATCATGAATATGTAATTAACTAGGAAGTCGGGGCACCAAGGAAAATCTTATAATTATAAAATCTTATAAAAGTTATAATTTTCCTAATATAACTCTTCAGATATTTTAATGTCTGATCAATTAGTCTTTTAATTAATGAATTATTATTTACCTCACGTTAGTCTCATTCCAAATGTCGTAAATTGTTGGTTATCTGCACGAACACAGCCTTTACTATGAATCATCAATTGTCTTAATCATTTATTTACTATCTAACTAAATAATCACAGAAATGCATAAACAAACAAACAGTAGATATGGTTATAAGGAAATGATAGGGGATGTTCCCTAGTGGGCTAAGCCGATATGACGGCTTTGCGGACAAAGGGAAGTGGGTGTGGACTGAGAAGGGCGGGAAAGATAAAATTGAGTCACTACACAGTTGATAATTATATTAATTGAAATGCTAATCCTTTGCACATGAACGCTCACTCATTCGGGAATGATTGCAATCAATATATATCTACGCTCAGTGTGTCATCGTGATCTCTGTTGGAATCTTCCGTCTTTCTGTTGGAAAGCTCATCCAAGCGTATCTCTCCTTCCCTGGAGTCTTTCGTGGTTAGAATGGATACTTCAGAGTACCATTCAGAACTGTTCTTATAGGATAGATGTTTTGGCGGTTGTCGGTCTTCGCATGTCAGGTTGACATAATTTCTAGCTGCAGACTAGTAATTAGTATGGAAGATTTGCTCTTATTCTGTCGGAATTGATAGTCTGAGTTTAACCATATCCACCCGTGTAGCCAATGCTCCACGTGATATGGTTAGGAATTCAACAACCATTACAACCTTAGCTTATAATGAGGTTTTTGTTGTCTCTACTCAACCTTCGCCCCCTCAGCTGACCGAGGTACGCGTGGTCTAAAGAGGATTTCTTCAGGTGGGGATTTTATTCGGAACAGTAGAAAAGGGCTGTCCCATGAGCCAGATCATGTCTGTGCTCATGGGGGCGGGCCAATGACTTAGTTAAACTTTAAAGGGAATACAATTCTCTCACATTAACGGTTTAAAATCACATTACATAATTTCACAAATAGTTTAATCTTTACTCATTCATTTTATACAATAATTAGACGCAAACCTCATAAAGAAGGCTCCTGTATAAACAGAGTTAAGGTAATGTGGCTATATTGTCTTTCATGAGGTCACAAACATGAAACAAAACGGACCGACCGTTTACACATTCTCCAAAACATGGATATTGTTCAGTTCTCAAGTTCTGTGATAGAGAGAACAAAGGAACTTCTTCTACATGTCTCTTTCTGCGTGGCCAGGAGGAGAGAGACTCCTCCAGGAATTTATGACCTGAGATAACAGAACCTGGGTGTAGGAGGGAGAGAGGGGGAAGCCACTCGCTATACCCAAAGAGGGCCACATCATGACAGACGCTAACAAACATTTATGCAACTTACCATTTACTCTTGGGAAGAGTTAACACCTAAATGAACACATTCATTACTTAACTGACAATTTGTTTGATAGGGCCTGGACTTGTATAGACAGATATGTGTGTTCGAAGGGCGCTCCTTCACACAGCGGTCTGTCTGCCCTCGCTCCCAGGACTAGCATGCGAACACACACAGACACACACACACTCCTGTATGTGGCTCTTAAACAATTTCAGAAATGTCTTTTATGATTCTGGACAAATTTCTCTATGTAGAGATCCACTACTATCAACATTATGATAAGTTTGTTTATCCAGCACAGATGTGTGTGTGTGTCTGACAGATGTGTATGTGCTGAGAATGTACATATGGATGGACAATTGAGTTTTAGTGGCCATTGGGACAGGGTTCTCCCCTTGTTTCTACATGCAAGTTGAAAGGCTCCATGAAAACTCCTTGACATGCTCCAGAAGGGTTTTCAGGGCTTGGCCATGTTGCTCGAGCAGGGTGCCTTGACCAGCGAGGGTTTGGTCATGTAGTGTATTTCTCAATGCCAGAAATGCATATAATAGTAACTTAGAGCACCCCAAGAAAATATTCCACTAGCTAGTTACAGGTCACACCCATTTTTTAAGATGGCGGAAAACATATATTTTTTTCTCTGATCAGTGTTTGTAGCTGAACAGCTTTTTGTGGAATTGTGTCTACATTTATGTAACGGCTTTTCTCCTCCTCTTCATCCGAAGAGGAGGAGCAGGGATTTGACCAAAACGCAGGGTGTGAATATGACATAATGAATTTATTTAAAGACGAAGACGAACACGAAAAACACTTGGAAAATTGCAAAACAAATAAACGACGTAGACAGACCTGAACGACGAACTTACATGAAACACGAAGAACGCATGAACAGGGAAAACTGACTACATAAAAGAAAGAACATACAAACAAACCGAAAACAGTCCCGTGTGGCGTAACGACATACACAGACACAGGAGACAACCACCCACAACAAACAGTGTGAAAACACCTACCTTAATATGACTCTCAATCAGAGGAAATGAAAACCACCTGCCTCTAATTGAGAGCCATATCAGGTCGCCCTTTAAACCAACATAGAAACAGAAAACATAGACTGCCCACCCAAACTCACGTCCTGACCAACTAACACATACAAAACTAACAGAAAACAGGTCAGGAACGTGACAATTTAGCTGTGTTTCATCTGGCTGTGAAAACATTGGGCAATACAATATTACATACAGTTTTTTTAAGGAGACAGGTCTGCTGAATCTTTTGAGGCCTACTTGGAAATACCTGGGCACCCTACTCTGCACTGGGGCCTGCACGGGGGCCTGCACGGGGGTATTATCTGACATTGTACCTTCGATGTTTGCCTTCACTGACATTTTCAACCTCTCCCGACTGAGTCTGTAATACCTACATGTTTCAAGCAGACCACCGTAGTCCCTGTGCCCAAGAAAGCGAAGGTAACCTGCCTAAATGACTACTGCCCCGTCGGTAGCCATTAAGTGCTGTGAAAGGCTGGTCATGGCTCACATCAACACTATCATCCCGGGAAACCCTAGACCCGCTCCAATCTGTATACCGCCCCAACAGATGACGCAATCTCAGTCGTACTCCACACTTCCCTTTCCCACCTGAACAAATGGAACACCTCTGTGATAATGCTGTTCATTGACTACAGCTCAGCGTTCAACACCATAGTGCCCTCAAAGCTCATCACTAAGCTAAGGACCATGGGACTAAACACCTCCCTCTGCAACTGGATCCTGGATTTCCTGACGGACCGCCCCAGGTGGTAAGGGTAGGCAACAACACATCTGCTACGCTGATCCTCAACACGGAACACTTAGTCCCCTCCTGTACTCGCAGTTCACCCACGACTGCGTGGCCAAACACAACTCCAACACCATCATTAATTTTGCTGACGACACAACGGTGATAGGCCTGATCACTGACAATGATGAGACAGCCTATAGGGAGGAGGTCAGAGACCTGGCAGTGTGGTGCCAGGACAACAACCTCTCCCTCAACGTGACCAAGGCAAAAGGAGATGATCGTGGACTACAGGAAAAGGATGGCTGAACACACCCCCATTCAGATCGACGGGGCTATAGTGGAGCGGGTCGAGAGTTTCAAGTTCCTTGGTGTCCACATCACCAACAAACTATCATGGTCCAAACACACCAAGAAAGTTGTGAAGAGGACACGACAATGCCTTTTCCCCCTCAGGAGAATTTGGCATCGGTCCCCAGATCTACAAAGTTCTACAGCTGCACCATTGAAAGCATCCTGACCGGTTGCATCACCACCTGGTATGGCAACTGCTCGGCATCCGACCATAAGGCGCTACAGAGGGTAGTGCGTACAGCCCAGTACATCACTGGGGCCAAGCTTCCTGCCATCCAGGACCTATATACTAGGCGGTGTCATAAGAAGGCCCAAAAAATTGTAAAAAGACTCCAGTTACCAAAGTCATAGACTTTTCTCTCTGCTACGTCTCGGCAAGCTGTACCGGTACGCCAAGTCTCAGTCCAAAAGGCTCCTTAACAGCTTCTACCCCCAAGCCATAAGACTGCTGAACAACTAATCAATCAAATGGCCACCCAGACTTTTTACATTGACACCCCTCCCCCCTCCCTTTTGTACACTGCTGCTACTCCTTGTTTATTATTCATGCATAGTCACTTTACCCCTACCTACATGTACAAATTACCTCGACTAACCTGTACCCCCACACATTGTCTCAGGAACCAGTACCCCCTGTATATAGCCTCATTATTGTTATTTTATTGTTTTACTTTTACATTTAATTTTGTACTTTAGTTTATTTAGTAAAGAGAAGTATTTTCTTAACTCTATTTATTTAACTGCATTGTTGGTTAATAAAGGGCTTGTAAGTAAGAATTTCACAGTAAAGTCTACACCTGTTGTATTCAGCACGTGAGAAATAAAATTTGATTGACTATTTTTTACTCTCCCGCTGCCCAATGTAGCGCTTGCCTCCCTCCCGGCTTCCATCCCCTCCAAGGTGTTTCTCTCCTGGCTATCATACTGGTAACACAACCTTTGTTACATTTCTGTTTTAATGGGTCCCAGCATTTAATTGCATTGAGTAGGTCATTGCTCCTTGCTGTTTATATGGTGGCAAGTTTTGTGCCTCGGTAGAGTTTATTGTGGGTCCTAGTGCTGGCTGGCTTCTATTCTGTGGTTGGGTTCTGGCTTGCTGCTTATAACTGTTGTGGTCCTACAATCTGTGTGATTCAAACTGTGTGGAGTGATAGACTTTTAGCTGATTCCTTGCCAACCTATTTTATTTGTGTGGATTTTAAGACTTTTTCCAAAATTGCATCTACCACTTTCCACCATACAGGGAAACTGACTTTTTCCAGTTTGGCGGCTACCACCTTCAGAGACCACGGTGAACATATCATCCCATCTAGGAGCTGCAACTATTTTGCACAGTTCCGGGATACTATTGACCGGGCACATTTTCAATTTTGAAACTCTCAGCTTATTGAAGAAAATATATGTCTCAGCTGGAGTAAGAGTAAGCAAATTGAGATATTGCAGTGTTTCCTGGACATGTCACACTAAGACCTTTTCTACTCAGCCTGAGTAGATGTCACACTAAGACCTTCCACTCCCATCCCGGCTTTATGAGGAGCTGGCAGATGCCGCGGTTATCTATCCTGCATCCCAGTGGCGGCAATTCACACACTGTATGCCCAGTGCAAGGCATCTGTCTTTGGTGAATGGGAATGACTTGGCTTGGGGGATCCCATCCTGCTGACCGACAGTTTTGCCCACCTGCTTCCAGAGATTCCTGCTCCTTCATCCTCTATCCCGTCTCCTGAGGGTCCCGCTCAGGGGGTTTCTACCACAGGCCCCTACCTCCGGGGCTCCCTTTCACATCAGGCCACGAGGGTGTCTGATGACATTTATTCATGGCCAGACATTAATGGCCCCTCACCTTCCTTCAGCCATCATCATTGGTAATTCCATGGTGAGGCACATCTTGGTTCCTGAAGCAAAAACTCTGTGCTACCCAGGGGCTACGGTGAAGGAAATCACAGGATTTCTTCCATCCGTCCAACATCAGCAATCAAGGGCTGTCATTGTGCAAGTCGGATCAAATTATATAAAAAGGGGTAAATCAGAGCTAATGAACAGGATTTTATTGAGCTGATAAACACCCTTTGCAAAATTATTGAAACTGAAAAATACCGAAAAATCTCATTTACATACAGTACCAGTCAAAAGATTGGACACACCTACTCATGCAAGAATTTCTTTATTTTTACTATTTTCTACATTAGGGAAGACATCAAAAATATAAAAAATAACACATATGGAATCATGTAGTAACCAAAAAAAGTGTTAAACAAATCAAAATATATTTTATATTTGAGATTCTTCAAAGTAACCACCCTTAGCCTTGATGACAGCTTTCCACACTCTTGGCATTCTCTCAACCAGCTTCATGAGATAGTCACCTGGAATGCATTTCAATTAACAGGTGAGCCTTGTTAAAAGGTAATTTGTGGAATTTCTTTCCTTCTTAATGCGTTTGAGCCAATCAGTTGTGTTGTAACAAGGTAGGGGTGGTATACAGAAGATAGCCCTATTTGGTAAAAGACCAAGTCCATATTATGGCAAGAACAGCTCAAACAAGGAAAGAAAAATGACAGTCCATCATTACTTTAAGAAACGAAGGTCAGTCAATCCGAAATATGTCAAGAACTTTGAAAGTTTCTTCAAGTGCAGTCGCAAAAACCATCAAGCGCTATGATGAAACTGGCTCTCGTAAGGATCGTCACAGGAATGGAAGACCCAGAGTTAACTCTGCTGCAGAGGATAAGTTCATTAGAGTTACCAGCCTCAGAAATTGTTGCCCAAATAAATGCTTCACAGAGTTCAAGTAACAGACACATCAACATCAACTTTTCAGAGACTGCGTGAATCAGGCCTTCGTGGTCAAATTTCTGCAAAGAAACCACTACTAAAGGACACCAATAAGAAGAGACTTGCTTGGCCCAAAAAACACGAGCAATGGACATTAGACCGGTGGAAATCTGTCCTTTGGTCTGATGAGTCCAAATTTGAGATTTTTTGTTACAGAGTAGGTGAGCGGAAGATCTCTGCATGTGTGGTTCCCACCGTGAAGTATGGAGGAGGAGGTGTGATTGTGTGGCGTGCTTTGCTGGTGACACTGTCTGTGATTTATTTAGAATTCAAAGCACACTTAAACAGCATGGCTACCACAGCATTCTGCAGCGATACACCATTCCATCTGGTGTGCGCTAAAAGGAAGGAGTGATGGAGTGCTGCATCAGATGATCTGGCCTCCATAATCACTCAACCTCAACCCAATTGAGATGGAAAAGCAGTGAAGGGAAAGCAGCCAACAAGTGCTCAGCATATGTGAGAACTCCTGAGCCAGGCATTCTTTGGAGGGGCGGATTTTGGTCAATGGGAAAGTGTTTTGCTGGAGCCGTGAATTGTGTTTTGGGAGCTGCTGGCTGTCTGTGTGCGCGTGTGTCTGTGGATGGTTCGTCGGATGGATCCGCACGGGTTGATGGACACATTCAGCACAATTTTATTCCGACATCTGCTATGGGCTAGGGCATTTTGAAGATAATCTAGACTGAAACGTGATGCTTCGGACATGGAGCCGATCACGGATCGGGTGGCATTTTAGCAGAAGCCCCATAGCCATGCTTTCTTTGGAGGGGGGGGGGGGGGATTTGGGATTTTGCTCCATGGGAACGTCATTTAAAAAAAATCTTTGTGTCAATGTGGTCACAGTTGCTTTTTTGTTGAAGAGGCAGCACATAGCGTTAGCTAGCTATCATCTTCCTCCATTTCTGAATTAATTTGTGGCCATTTCTTTTCAGCTGGCAAAATAAGTGAACTAGATTTTGTTTGTGTACTGCCTTATGTCAATAACATAGCTAAGTTTGTCAATGGTATGCATTAGTAAATATCCTAAACCTAGCCAGATAGAAAGGGATAGCCGCAAGTTAAAATCAGGGAGAGAGAGAGGAGAGAATTCACATTCGGTTTCATCTGCTGCTGGCTTGCAAATTATCACTCCAATATGTTTTTCCACATGTAATTGATGAAATTAGATTATTATTCTATAATTGTGTCAATATTTTGTGAACATTTTTGAAAATTCCTCACAGCCATTTCCCCATGCTAAAAAGAGCCACTGGGTGAGCACCAGTTTACCATGTACAGAAGGCTACAGGCAACATGTTCCTCCACCGTGCCAGAAATTCACAGAAATTACATTCTTGCGTTCAGGGCTTTCCAGCAGTCATCGTGGTTTTATATGTGAGGAGCATAAATTGTACAATTGTAAAGTGCAAATAAGTTAGATCCCATGTATATTAGCTAACATACAGCACCAACTACATGTACATAAATATCTATTAAGGTCCATCATCTGCTACCTGGACTTTAAGGGGATAAAGTGTTTCTGACACATGCAGCTTCAGATGTCAGATTTAGACGATTCTAATCTAATAGCCTTGAGAAAACACATGCCTCTTAATTTTGGTCAATGTTGGCGAGTAAGAACGTAGAGAATGTGTGGTGAACTGCTTTCTTTGAGTGTTATGAGCAGTATTCCCAATGATTCACTGCCTTTTTGAACAACAGGTGAGATAGAGGTATTGAGAGCACTCGAACAGCAACCCGACCCCCCCCTTCCAGCCCCATTACCTTACATGGCAGAGAAGAACAAAAGGCCACCCAGGTCAGTACAGGTTAAAAGAGGTTAACATCCTTTGCCCTGAGAGATATAAAGGACATGGTGTGTGGGCAGATTTGTAGTTGTGTGCATGTGTAAATAGGTGATGTAATATGTTAGAAATACATACACTGAGTGTAAAAAACATAAAAAAACACCTAATACTGAGGAGTTGCACCATCCCCCTTTGTATATCCAAATCTGGTGTTTTTAGACAGAATTCAAGCTATATTAGATCAAATCCAGAGACAAACTATTATTTTTGCAGGTGACCTACACTGAGTATACCAAACATTATGAACCCCCCCCCCCCCCCCCGTTTTGGCCCTCAGAACAGTCTGATTTATCGGGGCATGGACTCTACAAGCTGTCGAAAGTGTTCTACAGGAATGCTGGTCCATGTTGACTTCAGTTCTTCCCACAGTTGTATCAAGTTGGCTGGATGTCCTTTGGGTGGTGGACCATTCTTGATAGGTACTTAAATCTTTCATCTTACCCATTCACCCTCTGGGACCAGTCCTCTGCAACTCTGCCCTGTAGAGGGTCATGAATCTTTCATGCCACTGGAATACATAGGCCAGAGCCAAGACAGTGACAAGTAGGGAGTGCACACACCAACCCTCACTATAATCAACTCCTCGCGCAGGCCCTTTCCATACCCCATCTCACCCCTACCTGTCACAAAGCCCTGTGGCGACAGGGAAGGGCATCAGGTGCAGGTCAAGGATGTGACTGGGAGCACCTAGTCCAACCCTGCAAGTAGGCGGCACAGGACAGGAACAGTGTGCCTCCTCTGCAGCACCCCACACATTCTATTCGCCCACAAAGACTAAAGACACTGGTTGCACATGAACTCCAAAGATACAAGATCGACATTGCAGTTCTGAGCGAGATCCGATTCCATGGAGAGTACACACTAACTGAAGTGGGAGAAGAATACACCTTCTTCTGGAAGGATCTCCTGAAGCCTCCATGGAGTGGGTTTTGCAGTCAGAACTAGCCTCTCCCCAACATACCAGAATCACCAGTAGGTATCAATGAGAGACTCATGACATGGCGAATTCCACTCACCAAGAAATTCTATGCCACTCTCATCAGTGCTTATGCCCCAACCCTAGATTTAGACCCGGAGAGCAAAGAAGCATTCTACGCCTTCCTGAATGCCGTCATTTACCGGACAACTCCAACTGACAAGTTAACTCTCCTAAGAGATTTGAAACGCTAGAGTGGAATGATGTGATCGGTCAGCATTGTGTCAGCAACCACAGCAATGGTCTGCACCCCTCACACTTTGCTCTGAACATCACCTGGTGATCACAAACAGTTTGACAATAAAACAGATGGTTCACCTCTTCCATTGATGTTTGTAGGCTACTACATATGAATACTGTAATGTCAAATGTCTTGAGTAGACAATATGTGACTCGTTTCAGGAAACTAGGAGCATGTCGCACGTCACTACTTCAAAGGGGCGGCACTTGAACGTAAACATAATTTTTTTATAAAAATGTGTTTTTTGGCAGAAAAGCCTTCTGGAACATGAGCCTTAATAACAAACGTGTATTCCATCCCTAAATACAAATGTTACATTTTTAACCTAGTTGGTTTAGCCACGGAAAAAGAACGGATGAGCTGGACATGCCGGGAGATGTGTTTGGATTGGTCTGTCATGTAGCATGCTTCTGTCTATTACGTAAGCTGTTCAGTATGTGTTGACAGCCCTTTCTACAGTGTAGTTTTTGAAAGATATAACGTTAGTTGTGCTACTTTTCTCTGAATTTAGCAGGCGCTATCGACAGATCAGTTGGAAAAAGTCTTTCTGCACACGCCAAAGTCTGTGTGAACCAGATTGACTTGACAACGCTGGCCAAACAAGATTTTATTTTATTTAACTAGGCAAGTCAGGTAAGAACAAATTTTTATTTACAATGATGGCCTACCGGGGAACAGTGGGTTAACTGCCTTGTTCAGGGGTAGAATAACAGATTTTTATCTTGTCAGCTCGGGGATTCGAACCTTTGGATTCGGCCCAACGCTCTAACCACTAGGCTACCTGCCGCCCCAAAGATGTAAGTTAGCTACAAACAAATCAGAGTTAAATGGTTCATCCATGTACACAGGTAAGAGTCTAGCTACATTTTCAGATATAAGTTTCTAATTTTGACAGAAAGTAGTTTTTATTGCAAGTTAAAGCGTACTGTTTGTTAGCTAGCAAACGTTAGCTTGCTGGCTCGCTAGCTAACGTTACGTGTATGATCTGTGACGGAATATTATTCAAATCAGAAATCCTTTTGCATTGCTAGTTATAGCCTAATGTTAGCTAACTAACAATGTACACAGTTTGTTAGCTTTAACTACATGCAGATTCATACTACAGCTAAGACTACAGCCATGTTTGTATTGGTAGTAGTATGAGTTGGGATTATTCCGGTTCATTGTTTAGCTACATGTCTAAACAAAATATCTATTGATCTCATGAACATGTGTACATATCTAGACAATAGTGACCCATCCACTTAGCTAGACGTGGCTGGGGGGGGGGGGGGGTGGTTATAGCATTTCCTTCTCATGACCCATCAATTTTGACAAGTGTGTCAGGTAAGCATCATCTAATAATGATACAATATTATCTGGACACTTTGTTTTTGATATTGCACGTAACCACTTCACTGTACTGTTTACACCTTCTGTATCCTGTGCATGTGACAAATAAACCTGGATTTTATTTGATATAGCGTGTGTTTAACACATGGCCTCACATATCAACCCTGAGATGGGTGGGGATAAGGGGGTGTGAACGCTGAACAGGTGTAGACAAAGAAGAGCTCTCCAGTAGGTGTACCAAAAATTCAAGGGACATTTTCTCAAAAGTGGGGTTACAAGTTTATCAACTTTCAAAGCAGAATTACTTTCCCATTGTTCCTCAACTGCAGTGTATGAAATACAATTTTCTAGCTTTGAGTCTCTACTTTTAACCAATGTAAAAAAAAAAATCTATTTCAAATTTTAATACATAAGACTGAATTGAGACGGTCGGTCACATATTTCCTTTATAAACATAATACATACTGTATATCATAACCATTGCAGAATAGATTCCTCACCTTTTCTGGCCATGATGAGTTCATATTCCCGCAGTTGCCTTACAAATTATCATGTGCATCCCTCATTGTCCCTATTAGATATTATAATTCAGAGTTTTTTGCATCCGAAAGGGAGTGTGGTTTAAAAAAGTTATCTGAGTAGACAATGTTTCAGTATTCGCGGGCAGTGCAGCATATTTAGGTTCGGGAAAAAGTAAATTGCAAAACATTGTTGATCTGCTTAAAGGTCCACAACAATGTGCAATTGTTTGCCTTTCAGACATGGTCAGATACAGCAAATGTCACTGCAAAAGACAACATTCTGCCAACTCCTCCAAATACATTTTATCAATTTCTATATCCTAGATACTGTCTTTGCCTAATTCCAATACTTCCAAAGTATACAGCAAATGATGGGCGTTTTTAAAATGCTCGTTCATGTCACGTTGTATAAATGATTGGAGACAGGCGCAGGAATACGTAGTAGGGGGGTTTTAATACATCATACAATGACAAGGCACTGGGACAAAGCCCAAAACAAACATGTATACAAAAACACATGGATGTAACCCAAACAAAAGAGCGAGGTTAAACTGTAATAAATACACAGAACGAGACCCTCAATACACTACACGGGGTGTACACCTTTAATAACAAATGCCCAACAATATACGGTACAAAACCCGTAATAACAATTGCACAATACACGCAGCACGAAAGCCGAAACAACAAAGCACAGGTACTCACAGACCAACAGACATGGGAACAATAACCGACAAGACAATGGTGAACAGAAGGCACATAACTACAAATACTAATCAGAGGAATTGGAATCAGGTGTGCGTGAGACAGTTCAGTGACGCCTAGAGGCCTGTGATGTAGACCTCTAGAACCGGTGCACTGAATGAGCAGCAGTACTGGGGGAATCCTTGACAGTTCACACGCGCAGTTTCACGACAGGTCTGATGTATAACGGGAAACATGTATATGTATGGCATGCGGCAAGTTTATAAATCTCAATATTTTTGAGCGTGAGCAGTCTTTCAGAAATTGTGCACGCAGATATTTAGTGTTTCATTTACGCAACAGTTATAAATGAGGACCCAGGTCCTGGAGTTTTAGGTTGGCTTGGAGGGAATTCCAAGACCAGGGCTGTCATGAAAGGACCTTTTTCCATGCTCGGTTCAAATTTTTAGGACTGTTAGCATCAAACAAGATTGAGATCTGAGCTTGTATGTGTTTTCATTTCGAGGACAGATAAAATGGCAGTTTTCCTAAAATGTACTTATAAATAAGAATGTACCAGTGTTTGAACCTGCGTGTTTGTAGTGATGTCCACCCAACAGCACTGTAGAAATCAGAATGGTGAGTTAGACGTCTTTGATTGGTGACAAAACAAAGGGCTGCATGATACACAGAGTCAAGAGCCTTCAGTGTAGCGCTGGAGGCTTGCACATAAGTAGTATCACCATAGTCCAACACAGAGAGAAAAGTACAACAAATCAACTATTTTCTGGCAGCAAAGGAAAAACAAGCTTTGTGCTGGTAATATGCAGCTTTTGTTTCCTGACAAGGTTCTCAATTTTTAGACCGTCATTCTAAATAAGAATTTGTTCATGCCTAGTTAAATAAAAACATGGGTGGTGAAGCTCAACTTCTCATCCACCCAAACTCACAGATATTGCTACGTTTTGACTTCTATGATGCCATCAAATCTATCTACAGTCCCCAAAGAAAAAAACATAACCCCAGTGAGATCAACAGATGTATGCCCTTGATGTGTGTGGCTCCATCAGTTTCTGGGAAGATGGGCTGAGCACTTCAGCACCCTTCTCAACAAGGGAAACCCAACAGTACACAACGCACTCAACGAGCTGCCCAACATCCCCCCTGTCCAGCAATTAGACTCTCCCCCGAGCTTTTCTGAGGGTTCATCAAGGTTCTCAAAAACAACAAGAGGAATCGCGGCTGAGATCTATAAGCATGTGTTGTGTTGAGTTGAGAGGAGAATGACTGCGTGGATGCTTTCACATACCTCCTCAATCGCTACCTTCCCCTCCTGATGAATAATATCTGGTCCTCGGAAGCCATATCTCATTTTCAAGAGAAAAGGTGACAGAGGAGAGGAGTATCCCTCCCCGCGGTTGCTGACAAAGTCCTAGCCAGGATTATGCTATATCGCTTGGCAACACATAATTGAAAGCATCCTTCCAGAAACCCAATGTGGCTTCAGACGCGACTGCAGTACCACCGATATGGTATTTATGGTAAGGCAGGTGCAATAGAAGTGCAGAGAGCAGAATCAAGATCTGTACCTTGGTTTTATCGACCTCTCCAAGGCTTTCACCACGGAAAAACCACAAGCTCCTTCCGTCAAAGTTCCTCAAAGTGCTCCGGCAGTTCCATGTTGGAATGCAAGCCAGAGTGTGCATTGGTGGTGATCAGGCAACCCCATTCAATGTTGAGGTTGAAGTGAAACGAGTTTGTTTCCTCGTCCCTGTCATCTTCAACATGTTTCTCACTGCAGTCACTCTCCTCTCACATAAGTCCTTGGGTGATGAGGACGGAGTGAGCATACAGTTCCACCTGGATGGCAATCTTTTCAAATTTCTGACACCAAAGAGCTCAACACATCTTTGAACTACAATATGCAGACGACCGTGCTTTTCTCGCCCACTCACCAGAATCCATGCAGCATTTCTAAATGTGGTCTCCTCCATCAACATCAACATAAAAAAGATGCAAATCATTGTGCAACAAGTCACACCCATTGAGATATGTCCACATCGATGGGCAACAACTCGAAGTCGTACCTCACTTCACCTATATCGGCAGTGTCCTGTCCCCAACATGCAGCATTGACAATGACATCCAGGTTTGTGTGGGACTGCATCTGTGGCCTTTGGTCGACTCAAATCCAGAGTATTCCAAGAACAGGAACCTGGCAATACCCACTAAGACCGCAGTCTACAAGGCAGTGCGTTAATCCACCCTTTGTAGGGCTCTGAAGCCTGGACACCGTACAGAATGCACATTAACATCCTTGAGGCCTTTAACACCCGGTGTCTTCAACGGATCCTGGGCCTAACATAGGGTACCCTACATCGACAGACAAACCCAAACCATGAGCATTGAAGCGTTTCTTGCTCAGAGACACCTGCATATGATCCGCATTCCCCAGAAGATCCTCTATAGCCACCTGAAAAATGGAAATCTGCCCGGGGACAAAATAAATGCTTAAAGGACCACAGCAAGACCCTCTTGAAGCGGTGTGAGATCCAGCCTGTAAACATGGAGTGACTGGCAACAACCACCGCCATACCTGGCATTCCACCTGCCACCTGGGTGTCACACACCTCAAGGACACAATCACAGAGATGAGAATTGAACTGCGAGGGCAACGGCATCAGTGTGCAACAGGGGCACCACTCTCTGGTATAGAACTCACCTGTCCCTCATGTGGCAAATGCGTGGGTCTCGAATTGGCCTGCACAGCCACATGCAATGGCACAAACAAAACCCCCTCACAACAAACATAAATCGGGGGCAAAGTCAACAGTGATGGAAAACCATAAGCAAGTAAGAGTGCGAGCGTCAGGACTATTACCCACATCAGTTGCAATGTAATTATAGACGGTTCCCAGGCTAATACCTGCTCATTATGTTGTAGATCATAAAACCTAACTCAGTACAGAGACGCCAAAGTCCCAGGTGTCAGACCTCCCTCAAGCACTGCTAGACGAACACACACACAGTATACACACAAAACAATAGTTCCAGGTGTGAGCTGCGTCCTCAGTACCAATGTCGCCATCTAAACTCAGTTAGTGTAATCAAGTTAATGTGATGCTGGAGCTGGCTAATGAAGTCACCTTCTCCCATAACCTAAGGGAGTGGAGTTATGACTTTGTCGTGGGCCTTTCAAACTCAACGTGTGTTTTTTACCCTGTAGCCTTAGGGAAAACACACCTTCTACCCCTTCCCTGAAACACTGGGACATATTACCCACGGACAGACAGGAGAGAGAGCGCAAGAGGCAGAGAATGAAATAGAGAGAAAGAGAGAGAGATGGAGGGGGATAGACAAAATGTGGGGATAAAGGACCAAGAGAAATAATGTATCGCTGGGCTCCTGTATTTCATCAGTTCAACAGCACTGTAGAAACTAAGACAGGCTTCCTGCCTCGCAACCCCATGACAAATGCCTAGACAGCACGCGACTATCAGTGTGTGTGAGAATCTTCCTCACACACTTCTTCACGACACAAACTCAGACATCCATGCACAGAGACAAGAGTCAGACCCAGACATGTATCACAAAATAACTGAAAAGAATGGCTTCAGAATATCCCTCCAGTTTGTGTGTGTCAGGTCCAAAGCCCCCAGACAGAACCCATCTTAAATCCTTCAGCAGCAGAACCTCTGGCGCAATTGGGACTCACTGGACTGGGCTAAATACCGAGGACTCACTACTGAATGGGCCTGCTCCCCAGCCAGGAACCTATTTAGCTAGCCCCACAGGAAATCAACATTCTAAATACCACACTGATAGTGTAGCCAATGATGTGAGGCCAGGGAGCGCCCGTCATTGAGGTAAAACTTGCCCCAGTTAATCCTGTCCCTGCAGTGTAATGACAGCTTAAGCCGACCATTCATGATTCCCCTCCCCTTCCTTCCCGCACCCGCTACCACCACCCTCCAAACCCACCTTCTCACCGACATATCAACTCAGAGTCAGACTCAGCCTCCCTATTCCGTTTCGGCTCAGGGGGAAGGAATTAAATTGTCTGGAAGGACATTTTCCCTTTTCCTGTATAGTGAATAAAGCAAAGTTAGCCAGAGAGCCACAAAAAACACATTCCTGTCTGAATGGTGTTGTGTTCTGTTATGGCACAATTACCTCAAAGGTGACTCTGTCAGGGCACCACACTGTACAGGTCCTCTGAAGGGATAAGGTTAGTTAGGGGATTTAACAGATCAGTCATGGAAAACAAGCGCCACCTCTCTCTGAAAGTTTTTTTGATCTTTCAATTCTCTTTCTATCCATCCCCCTTTAAGGTTTATGTTACACAATGCTGTGATTCAGTATTTTTTCTATTTTATCATTTACCTTTATTTAAAACTTCTTATGGCTGCAGTCCCAGTAACGGGACCGATATGACAACAGCCAGTCCAAGTGCAGGGCGCCAAATTCAAAAACCAGAAATCTCATAATTAAAATTCCTCAGACATTCATGTGTTTTATATCATTTTAAAGGTAATCTTGTTGTTAATCCCACCAAAGTGTCCGATTTCATATAGGCTTTTCAGCGAAAGCACTACAAACGATTATGTTAGGTCACCACAAAACAACAATAATCACAGCCATTTTTCCCAGCTAAAGATAGCTTCACAAAAACCAGAATAGAGATAAAATGAATCCCTAACCTTCGATTATTTTCATCAGATGACACTCATAGGGCTTCATGTTACACAATACATGCATGTTTTGTTTGATTAAATTCATTTATATAAAAAAATCTGAGTTTACATTGAGGCTACAAGATTCAAATGCAAAAACATCAAGTGACTTTGCATAGCCCATCGTTTCAACAGAAATACTCATCATAAATATAGATGATATACACATTGAATTATAGATGTACCTCTCCTTAATGCAACCGCTATGTCAGATTTCAAAAAAACTTTACGGAAAAAGAATTGCACGCTATAATCTGAGACGGCACTCAAAAACAGCATACCACAGCTGCAAAGATGGCGTCACTATGAACAATAAAATACATGATACATATTCCATTACCTTTGATGATCTAGATCAGAAAGCACACCAGGAATCCCAGGTCCACAATAAATGTTTGTTTTGTTCGAAAAAATCAGTTATTTATGTCCAAATACCTTCTTTTGTTAGCGCGTCTGGTTTACATACCAAACGCTAATTCTGGTCAGCGTTATATCGGACAAAAACTTCAAAATGTGATATTACCGGTCGAGTATTCGTTCTTGTCTGCGTGAGCAATGGAACGTCAGTGTCTTGCATGAAGAAAAGGCATGATCAGGCTGCTTGATGGACACCTGACTGATTCTGCTCTCATTCTCTCCCACAACATCATAGAAGTCTCATTGGAATTTCTATTGATGGTTGACATCTAGTGGAACCCCTAGGCAGTGCAACATCATTCATAACTCAATTGGATTTCTTAAGGGACTCTGGTGAATACAGACAAGCTCAGATTTCTGACTTCCTGTTTTGATTTCAACTCAGGATTTAGCCTGCCAATATGAGTTCTGTTAATCTCACAGACATAATTCAAACAGTTTTAGAAACTTTAGAGTGTTTTCTATCCAATACTAATAATAATATGCAAATATTAGCAACTATGACTGAGGAGCAGGCCGTTTGATATGGGCACCTTTCATCCAAGCTACTCAATACTACCCATTCAGCCATAAGAAGTTTTAACTAGCTATAGGAGAGGATTCATGACATCATGGAGATGTTCCAGTATCTGGACTGTTCTCCCAGAGGTAGTGAGCAGAATCAACACATGGTTAATTAATAGACGTGTGTAAGCAGAATGGGGGCTGAGCTCAGGTGAATGAACAGAGGGTCAACATGGAGTTAATCACTAGACATGTAAAAACAGAGCGTAAGCAGAAAATGTATGCCTGTGCTATTGTAGGTCTGAGGGAAGTCATTGCCTGGTCCTGTGACTAGCTTTAAAGCATGTGATTGTATTGTATATGTATGTCTGTGCCATTACAGTCTTGGGGAGAGCCATTGTGTAGTCAGTCCTATGATTATCATTGGACAGACACCTGCATTATGTCTGTGTCTTCTTTTTTGTATCATTGCTATGGATATGCCACCAATAGAATCTGTAAACAACCAAGAATTGATACAGAAAGATAATGGTGGCAAGAGGCCAAGGGGTGTTAATCATCTACATAGAGGGGAGTGACCATGTGTGTTATCTGAAAGTGGAAACCTATAAAGCCTGAGGTCTATAACAAGAGAAGGCAGTTGTTCACTGGAATTGCTCGGCTTCTGTTACTTTTGTAACAAAGTATTTTTGAATACTTTATATCTGAGAAATATTTGATTCAATATTTCCATGACATAGGCAAGTCAGTTAAAATGTGGAGATGGAATCTCATAGAGGATACTGTATGTGTTTAGCACTGCCCACAGGGCCTGACCTAACCAGTCCACAGAGAGACCAGGGATCCATGTGAAACCTGCATCCATCACACAGAAAGGCCTGAAGTAGCTGTTTTGTCTCATGAGAGTGTGTCGATTTCATATTTCACTGTGGTGGTATCTCAATACAGAATGATAAAGGGCAGCTCTATAGCCCAGACAATGTCATAACATGATCATGCAACACTGGTCTTTGACCTTTCTATGACTTTACTGACCTGTACATACATGAGGGTGAGCCACTGCGCTGATCACGGTCAAGAATCAGAATATATTCGATGACTTATAAAGAAAAAAACTGCAGTATAAAACTTTTTACAAAATAAGCCAATAAGCTAAAAAGAAACACATGCGAGAGAGTCTCTTCCCTCTAGGTAGAGGTGAGAAGTAGTAGCACTAGAAGCATCCGTCTTGCAGACCCTCTTTTTGCTGCTTCAGGGAGAGAAACACAGATCATGTGTATTTCAGATGAGGGATCTTTCCTCAGTGGTGTATAGTACTTAGTAAGTCGTTTTTTTGAGTACCTGTACATTACTATTTATATTTTTTACCAATTTTACTTCACTACATTCCTAAAGAAAATAATGTACTTTTTACTCAATACATTTTCCCTGACACCAAAAGTACTAGTTACATTTTATCAAGACAACATCCCTTATCATCCCTACTGCCTCTGATCTGTCGGACTCACCAAACACAAATGCTTTATTTGTAAATTATGCCTGGGTGTTGGAGTGTGCCCCTGGCTATCCATAAATAAAAAAACAAGAAGATTGGGCTGTCTGGCTCGCTTAATGTAAGGAATTTGAAACTATTTATACTTTTACTTCTGATACTTAAGTATATTTTAGCAATTACATTTACTTTTGATACTTAAGTATATTTAAAAACAAATACTTTTATTGAAGTAGTATTTTACTGGTTGACTTTCACTTTTACTTGAGTCATTTTCTATTATGGTATCTTTATTTTTACTGAAGTATGACAATTTAGTTTTTCCACCACTGGTATTATTTTGGCTGTGAAGCAGATGGTGGAATGTATCAAATAACTCAACTCAGCAAAAAAAGAAAACATCCCTCTTTCAGGACTCTGTCTTTCAAAGATAATTCGTAAAAATCCAAAAAACTACACAGATCTTCATTATAAAGGGTTTAAACACTGTTTCCCATGCTTGTTCAATGAACCATAAACAATTAATGAACATGCACCTGTGGAACAGTCGTTAAGACACTAACAGCTTACAGACAGCAGGCAATTAAGGTCACAGTTGTGAAAACTTAGGACACTAAAGGAGGCCTTTCTACTGACTCTGAAAAACACCAAAAGAAAGATGCCCAGTGTCCCTGCTCATCTGCGTGAACGTGCCTTAGGTATGCTGCAAGGAGGCATGAGGACTGCAGATGTGGCCAGGGCAATAAATTGCAATGTCCGTACTGTGAGACACAATGTCTGTACAAGGAATCCACAATCCCTCTGTCAGTGCTCAGACTGTCCGCAATAGGCTGAGAGAGGCTGGACTGAGGGCTTGTAGGCCTGTTGTAATGCAGGTCCTCACCAGACATCACCAGCAACAACGTTGCCTATGAGCACAAACCCACCGTCACTGGACCAGACAGAACTGGCAAAAAGTGCTCTTCACTGAAGAGTCGCGGTTTTGTCTCACCAGGGGTGATTGTCGGATTCGCGTTTATCGTCGAAGAAATTAGCGTTACACCGAGGCCTGTACTCTGGAGCGGGATTGATTTGGAGGTGGAGGGTCCATCATGGTCTGGGGCGGTGTGTCACAGCATCATCGGACTGAGCTTGTTGCCATTGCAGGCAATCTCAACGCTGTGCATTACAGGGAAGACATCCTCCTCCCTAATCATGTGGTACCCTTCCTGCAGGTTCATCCTGACATGACCCTCCAGCATGACAGTGCCAACAGCCATACTGCTTGTTCTGTGCGTGATTTCCTGCAAGACAGGAATGTCAGTGTTCTGCCATGGCCAGAGAAGAGCCCGGACCTCAATCTCATTGAGCACGTCTGGGACCTGTTGGATCGAAGGGTGAGGGCTAGGGCCATTCCTCCCAGAAATGTCCGGGAATTTGCAGGTGCCTTGGTGGAAGAGTGGGGTAACATCTCACAGCAATAACTGGCAAATCTGGTGCAGTCATTGAGGAGGAGATGCGCTGCAGTACTTAATGCAGCTGGTGGCCACACCAGATACTGACTGTTACTTTAGATTTTGACCCCCACTTTGTTCAGGGACACATTATTCCATTTCTGTTCTCAGATGTTGAATCTTATGTTCATACAAATATTTACACATGTTAAGTTTGCTGAAAATAAACGCAGTTGACAGTGTGAGGACGTTTATTTTTTTGTTGAGTTTATGTTAATTGTCTTGTCAATAATTGTAGTTTAATAAGCAGCACACTTTCAATATACACTGCTCAAAAAAATAATGGGGAACACTTAATGTCACGTTCCTGACCTGTTTTCTGTTGTTTTGTATGTGTTTAGTTGGTCAGGACGTGAGCTGGGTGGGAATTCTATGTTGTGTGTCTAGTTTGTCTGTTTCTATGTCAGCCTAGTGTGGGTTCTCAATCAGAGACAGATGGTAGTCGTTGTCTCTGATTGAGACTCATATATAGGAGGCTTGTTTTGTGTTGGGATTTTGTGGGTGTTTGTTACCTGTCTCTGTGTTTGTGTTCTGCACCAGATAGGTCTGTATCGGTTTTGCACATTTGTTATTTTGTAGGTTGTTTGTAGTGTTTCACTTGTGTTTGTATTAAACATGTTTAACACTAGCCGCGCTGCATTTTGGTCCTCTCCTTCACACCTGGAAGAAAACCTTTACAGAAACACCCACCAAACCCGGACCAAGCAGCGTGGCAACGGGCAGCAGCAACAGCAGCAGCAGTACAAGGAAGAATGGACATGGGAGGAGATTCTGGACGGAGAAGGACCCTGGGCAGAGCCAGAGGAGTGTCGTCGTCCCAAAGCGGAGCTGGAGGCATCAAAAGCAGAGAGGCGGCATTATGAGGCGCTTGCAAGGCAGAGTGGCTGGAAACCCGAGAGGCTCACCCAAAAATTTCTTGGGGGGGGAGGCTAAAGGGGAGTGTGGCGAAGCCGGGTTGGATACCTGAGCCAACTCCCCGGGCTTACCGTGGAGTGAGAGGGCGTCGTACTGGTCAGACACCGTATTATGCGGTAAAGCGCACGGTGTCCCCAGTACGCGTGCTTAGCCCAGTGCGGGCTATTCCACCTTGCTGCACTGGGAGGGCAAGGTTGGGCATCGAGCTGGATGTCATGAAGCCGGCCGAACGTATCTGGCCTCCAGTACGTCTCCACGGGCCGGCGTACATGGCACCAGCCTTACAGGTGGTGTCCCCGGTTCGCCTGCATAGCCCAGTGCGGGCTGTTCCACCTCGCCGCACTGGCAGGGCTTCGGGGACCATTCAACCTGGTAAGGTTGGAGAGGCTCGGTGCTCAAGAGCGCGTGTCCTACTTCACGGTCCGGTATATCCGGCGCCACCTTCCCGCCCCAGCCCAGTACCACCAGTGCCTACACCACGCACCAGGCTTCCAGTGCATCGCCAGAGCCCTGTTCCTCCTCCCCGCACTCGCCCTGAGGTGCGTGCCCTCAGCCCGGTACCTCTAGTTCCGGCACCACGCATCAGGCCTATAGTGCGTCTCAGCCGGCCAGAGTCTGCCGTCTGCCCAGCGGTGCCTGAACTGCCCGTCTGCCCAGCGGCGCCTGAACTGCCCGTCTGCCCAACGCCGTCTGAGCCGTCCGTCTGCCCAGCGCCGTCTGAGCCGTCCGTCTGCCCAGCGCCGTCTGAGCCGTCCGTCTGCCCAGCGCCGTCTGAGCCGTCCGTCTGCCCAGCGCCGTCTGAGCCGTCCGTCTGCCCAGCGCCGTCTGAGCCGTCCGTCTGCCCAGCGCCGTCTGAGCCGTCCGTCTGCCCAGCGCCGTCTGAGCCGTCCGTCTGCCCAGCGCCGTCTGAGCCGTCCGTCTGCCCAGCGCCGTCTGAGCCGTCCGTCTGCCCAGCGCCGTCTGAGCCGTCCGTCTGCCCAGCGCCGTCTGAGCCGTCCGTCTGCCAGGAGCCGCCAGAGACGCCAGCCAGTCAGGAGCCGCCAGAGACGCCAGCCAGTCAGGAGCTGCCAGAGACGCCAGCCAGTCAGGAGCTGCCAGAGACGCCAGCCAGTCAGGAGCTGCCAGAGACGCCAGCCAGTCAGGAGCTGCCAGAGACGCCAGCCAGTCAGGAGCTGCCCTACAGTCATGAGCTGCCCTTCAGTCATGAGCTGCCCTCCAGTCATGAGCTGCCCTCCAGTCATGAGCTGCCCTCCAGTCATGAGCTGCCCTCCAGTCATGAGCTGCCCTCCAGTCATGAGCTGCCACTCAGTCCGGAGCTGCCACTCAGTCCGGAGCTGCCACTCAGTCCGGAGCTGCCACTAGTCCGGAGTTGTCCCTCTGTCCTGGGCTACCTCTCTGTCCTGGGCTACCTCTTTGTCCTGCACATTTGTGGCCTGCTGGAGGTCATTTTGCAGGGCGCTGGCAGTGCTCCTCCTTGCACAAAGGCGGAGGTAGCGGTCCTGCTGCTGGGTTGTTGCCCTCCTACGGCCTCCTCCACATCTCCTGATGTACTGGCCTGTCTCCTGGTAGCGCCTCCATGCTCTGGACACTACGCTGACAGACACAGCAAACCTTTTTGCCACAGCTCGCATTGATGTGCCATCCTGGATGAACTGCACTACCTGAGCCACCTGTGTGGGTTGTAGACTCCATCTCATGCTACCACTAGAGTGAGAGCACTGCCAGCATTCAAAAGTGACCAAAACATCAGCCAGGAAGCATAGGAACTGAGAAGTGGTCTGTGATCACCACCTGCAGAATCACTCCTTTTTTTGGGGTGTCTTGCTAATTGCCTATAATTTCCACCTTTTGTCTATTCCATTTGCACAACAGCATGTGAAATGTATTGTCAATCAGTGTTGCTTCCTAAGTGGACAGTTTGATTTCACAGAAGTGTGATTGACTTGGAGTTACATTGTGTTGTTTAAGTGTTCCCTTTATTTTTTTGAGCAGTGTATATGCATATATTCCCATAATTTTATTGAGTTCTCCACGATCTACAACTAACCCTATTTTAATGAGTTGTCTTTGAAAAGTACTACTTTGGACATCAGAGTGCCTTGTCTGATTGTTTCAGAATATTCATTTAATCCCTAAAACATGCTTTTCTAAGGCCTCATGCTACACAGAAAGAATTCTACTTTTGTCATACCCAACTGCATTCATGTTAGCAAAGGGCTAACCTGGTCCCTAGCCAGGTTAGCCCTTTGTGTAGCTATCTCAGGATATTCAGCCTTTGTTTTTAATAGAGAAGTTTGGCAGAGATTAAGTTCTCAAACATACTTTTAAGGCCACCGTCATTTGCAACCTCAAGGAGTTGATCTTCTTCCTGCACGGATATGGACAATTCACCAGAGACGCTCACAAATGGGTCGCAGATCCATTCCTTCCCACTTCGTGGGCCTTTGGCGGTTGGGAAGTGACATTGGAAGTTAGGTGATCACGCACCAGCTGGGAGAAAGACGGCCCAGTTTCAGTCTCTCCCAAAATCCCTGCTAACGTTTGGAACATGTCAAACATGCCCTTGTCCACTCGCCATCCCCACAGTTCCAGTTTGGATTTCAATGCAGCCACTTTATCTGCCAACTTAAAGACAGTTGTCATTCTCACCTGAAGTGACAGATTGAGTTCGTTGAGCTGGTTCAATATGTCGCACAGGAAAGCGAGTTTGCGACCCATTCCTCGTCATTGAAATGAGCTGCCAGTGGTGACTTTTTCTGAAAGAAATCTCTGCAGCAGCTCTCGTAACTCAAACACTGTGGCAAGCGATCTCCACATAATATACACAGGGGGCTTGGAGCATGTGAGTGACTTGTCGCAATGAAGCCATATTTTAGGTAGGACTCATCATATTTTCCGTTGAAAAAGGTTATCTTTTTTTTGCAGTCTCGGGCTCTGCTGTCTCTGCATTATCGACATCGTCGTTGGCCCTTTTATCTCCTTTACTGTAACGGCAGCCTTCCTCCTCTTCGTCTGAAGAGGAACTGGAGCAGGGATCGGACCAAGACGCAGCGTAGCTCGGGTTCAACATGATTTAATAATGACGATTAAACAGTGAACACTTACAAAATAACAAAATAACAAACGTGGCTTACCGATACAGCTCTATCTGGTGCAGAGAAAACACAGAGACAGGAAACAACCACCCACAATCCCCAACACAAAACAAGCCACCTATATATGATTCCCAATCAGAGACAACACAAAACATCTGCCTCTGATTGAGAACCATATTAGGCCAAACATAGAAACGGACAAACAAGACACACAACATAGAATGCCCACCCAGCTCACGTCCTGACCAACACTAAAACAAGCAAAACACATAAGAACTATGGTCAGAACGTGACATTTACCCCTTCCTGAAGAAGCTCTCCAGCGATGTTTGTTTGTTTTTATTCATGTCAGCTAACGTAGCTAGCTAGTACAAAGTTGGTCGGGCAACCCAGCACACGCAGACCGTGATGAACTCACGGCACGCGCATTAATCAAATCAAAACAAATGAATTTATATAGCCCTTCTTAGATCAGCTGATAGCATTACTCAAGTTCAAAATCTGTAAACTGTTGTGGGCATGACAGAGATATTAGAGTGGTGAGAAAAAGACCAACAGACCGCACCAAGTTGTGTAATTACTGCACAAATAGCCACAAATAGCCTATATCAAATAGTATATCATTATTTTATTTTACAGATGTTTTTTTTTTTTAAATACATTTATCCTTTCCGTGCGGCCTGGTAGCAAATATGGTTGGGGACAGCTGCTATAGGCTGTCTTATCGTTGTTGGTGATCAGGCCTACCACTGTTGTGTCATTGGCAAATTTAATGATAGTGTTGGAGTCGTGTCTGGCCATGCAGTCATGAGCGAACAGGGAGTACAGAATGGGACTGAGCACGCACCCCTGAGGGCCCCCCGTGTTGAGGATCTGCGTGGCAGATGTGTTGTTACCTACCCTTACCACCTGGGGGCAGCCCGTCAAGAAGTCCAGAATCCAGTTGCAGAGGGAAGTGTTTAGTCCCTGGGTCCTTGGCTTAGTGAGGTTACTATGGTATTGAACGCTGAGCTGTAGTCAATGAATAGCATTCTCAGGTAGGTGTTCCTTTTGTTCCGGTGGGATAGGGCAGTGTGGAGTGCAATAGAGATTACATCATCTGTGGATCTGTTGGGGTGGTATGCAAATTGGTGTGGATCTAGGGTTTCTGGGATAATGGTGTTGATGTGAGCCATGACCAGCCTTTCACAGCACTTCATGGCTACAGACGTGAGTGCTACGGCTCGGTAGTGATTTAGGCAGGTTACCTTAGTGTTCTTGGGCACAGGGACTATGGTGGTCTGCTTGAAACATGTAGGTATTACAGACTCAGTCAGGGACAGGTTGAAAATATCAGTGAAGACGCATGCTCGGAGTACACGTCCTGGTAATCCGTCTGGCCCTGCGGCCTTGTGAATGTTGACCTGTTTAAAGGTCTTACTCACATCGGCTGCGGAGAGCGTGATCACACAGTCGTCCAGCTGATGCTCTCATACATGTTTCAGTGTTACTTGTCCAGAAACAAGCATAGAATTAACTTAGCTCGTCTGGTAGGCTCGTATCACTGGGAAGCTCGTGTCTGTGCTTCCCATTATAGCCTGTAATAGTTTGCAATCCCTGCCACATCCGATGAGTGTCGGAGATGGTGTAGTACGATTCGATCTTAGTATTGACTATTTGCCTGTTTGATGGTTTGTTGAAGGGCATAGCGCGATTTCATATAAGCTTCCGGGTTAGAGTCCTGCTCCTTGAAAGTGGCAGCTCTACCCTTTAGCTCAGTGCAGATGTTGCCTGTAATCCATTGCTTCTGGTTGGGGTATGTACGTACACAATGCACTTATTGATGAAGCCAGTGACTGATGTGGTGTACTTCTCAATGCCATCGAAAGAATCCCAGAACATATTCCAGTCTTTGCTAGCAAAACAGTCCTGTAGCTTAGCATCTGCTTCATCTGACCACTTTATTATTGACCCAGTCACTGGTGCGTCCTGCTCTAATTTTTTTCTTGTAAGCAGGAATCAGGAGGATATAATTATGGTCAGATTTGCCAAATTGAGTACGAGGGAGAGCTTTAACGCTTCTCTGTGTGTGGAGTAAAGGTTGTCTAGAGTTTTTTTCCCTCTGGTTTAACTTCTCTGGGGTAGCGGGCAGCATTCGGAATTTTGGATGAAATGCATGCCCAAATTAAACTGCCTGCTTCTCGGGCCCAGAAGATATGATATGCATATAACAGATAGATTTGGATAAAAACACTCTAACGTTTCCCAAACTGTTAAAATAGTGTATGTGAGTATAACAGAACTGATTTGGCAGGCAAAAACCTGAGAAAAATTCATTCAGGAAGTCGTTTTATTTTTTTGTTTTGTAGTTTTCTATTCAATGCCATTACAGTATCCATTGACTTAGTACTCAAATTGCAGTTTCTATGCCTTCCACTAGATGTCAACAGTCTTTAGAAATTGTTTCAGGCTTGTATTCTGAAAAATGAAGAAGTAAGCGTAGTCTGGATGAGTGGACCCTAAAGTGTCACAGAGATTTTTCATGCGCGAGACCGAGAGAGTGCGTTTCTTGTTTACCTTTTAAATTGACTACGTTATTGTCCGGTTGAAATATAATCGATTTCTATGGCTAAAAACAACCTGAGGATTGAATATAAACATCGTTTGACATGTTTCTATGAACTTTACAGATACAATTTGGATTTTTTTGTCTTCCTGTTTTGACTGCGTTTGAGCCTGTGGATTATTGAAGAAAATGCGCAAACAAAACTGAGGTTTTTGGATATAAAGAGACTTTATTGAACAAAAGGAACATTTATTGAGTAAATGAATGTCTGCTGAGTGCAACCATATGAAGATCATCAAAGGTAAGGGATTAATTGTATCTCTATTTCTGACTCGTATAACTGTTCTACTTGGCTGGGTATTGTTTGTAATGATTTGTCTAGTGGGCTATGTTCTCAAATAATCGTAAGGTATGCTTTCGCCGTAAAGCATTTTTTAAAAATCTGACACACAAGAAGTTAATCTTTAAACCTATGTAAAATATGTTTTGTTTTCTGAATTTTTATAATGAGTATTTCTGTATTTGAATTTGGCAGCCAGCAGTTTCACTGGCTGTTGAAGAGGTGGGACGCTAACGTCTCACGTACCCAAGAGAGGTTAACATACTGGTAGAAATTAGGTAAAACAGATTTAAGTTTAAGTCCCCCGGCCACTAGGAGCGCCGCCTCTGGATGAGCGTTTTCTGGTTTGCTTATGGCCGTACACAGCTCATTGAGTGCGGTCTTAGTACCAGTATCGGTTTCTGGTGGTAAATAGACAGCTACGAAGAATATAGATGAAAGCTCTCCTGGTAAATAGTGTGGTCTACAGCTTATCATGAGATTACCTCAGGCAAGCAAAACTTCTAGACTTCCTGGTACACGGTCATTTTAAATTAAATCTATTATTCTGTGCTCTGGCACTCTCAAACCAGAATGCTCTGAACTGTGTGGTGTATAGATTGCCAGAGTGAATTGACGAGTGCACCCTAAGTCACTGGTGAGTGGTGACGTGTGTGCTTCGGTGCCATTTTTTGATGGCAAAAAACTTTCTCACTCTTAACCGAGTGTGCTGCCTGGCAGTGTTTCATAGCGAATCATGTTATAAAACATGTTGCGGCAGGACACAATATTCTCGCAAATGGGTTTAGAAAGTTGGAATATTGAGTGCCAGTTGGGATACAAGTGCTCAATTCAAATTTTGACTAAAAGAGTTGTAGACTCAAGTGATCACATCATGATCACTATCGAACACATCAGCAAGTGGCCACTCCATAAAGGGATTAGGGGCCGAATGTTCTTTAAAACAACATAACATTGGCGACGTGTTGTCTTATATAAACAGATATGAGACGGTTATCTCACTGTCTGTAGGTTCTGGCTGTCTTGATCATATCGAGCACAATCAGCACAACTGTTTCGCCGTGCATGACAAATCTACCATCTCGTGATAGTGGGCAAGATTGTAATCCAAAACCAACCCTCATGTAAATCGGGGTGAACTCGGTTACACAAATCTCACCCAGTGGTGGAAAAAGTACCCAATTGTCATACTTACGTAAAATTAAAGATACCTTAAAAGAAAATGACTCAAGTGAAATAAAGTCAACCAGCAAAATACTTTTGGACTTTTACTCAAGTAGTATTTGGTTTGAAATACACTTAAGTATCAAAAGTAAATGTAATTGCTAAAAAATACTTAAGCATCAAAAGTAAAAGTATAAATAATTTCAAATTCCTTATATTAAACAAACCACATGGCACCATTTTCTAGTTTTTTTTATGTATTTACATATAACCAGGGGCACACTCAGACATTATTTACAAACAAAGAATGTGTGTGTTTGGTGAGTCCGCCAGATCAGAGGCAGTGGGGATGACCAAGCATGTACTTTTGATAAATGTGTGAATTGGACCATTTTCCTGTCCTTCTAAGCATTCAAAATGTAACGAGTACTTTTGGGTTTCATGAAAAATGTATGGAATAAATAGTAAATTATTTTCTTTAGTAATGTAGTGAAGTAAAAGTAGTCAAAAATATAAATAGTAAAGTACAGATACCCCCCAAAAAGTATTTTACTTAAGTGCTTTACACCTCCGATCCTACCTAATTAGGGCTGTGACGATTATGGAATTTTGGGTAACGATTAATTGTCATGGCAATGGTGATTGTCACAATTGAAATGAAGCTTCTCCTCCCAATGGTGCTGTTCTGCGCATAAAATTACTACCAACTTTACCCACTTCATGTAAAAATTAAAAACTGCTATTGGGTCAAATATACCTACTTGAAGTTGAAACCCCTAAAATGTTATTAGACAAATATGAAGAAAAAATAAATAAATCACGGTTATTGTCCATATTTGTTTGTTATAAAATTATACGATAATTGTGCTAGCCCTAATCCTACTTACACTGGAATAAATGACTAATAATCGATGCCACATAGGCCGTTTTCAACCAGATAAGTAAATTATTACGTCCAGTTGCTCTTTAATGATACAGGATCCCTATCCAGCACTTTCACCCCTCACCTCCTCTGCTCTGTCAAATGGGAATAGGATAGAAATCTGCTCGCCATCTGTCCCTCATCATACCTCTGTATGCTGTCGGCTAAGTGGCATAATCTATGCCAATTGTCCTGTGTCACATCTCTCATTTTCCGAAGTGTGCCGAAAATTCTCACCTATTTCAATGTTGTGAGACGTTAAGACAGTTTCGAGATGAGAAGGGGTATGAAGCGGCACACTTAGTCTAAATGACTGCCTAGTGAGAAGGTGCTCTTATTATTAGAGCAGAGCCACTGTCTTCAACACCGGCAGCAACATCAGTTATTGCTGGCAGGACATGCAAGAACATCCACACAAACAGACAGGCAGACAAACAGACACAGCGTCATTATTCCTAAGCAGTTTGCTTGAAAGATGAGTGGAACCCCTTGACGCCAGTTAAATCAGAGTTTGTTCTGTTAGGTGACCTAAACTGGGATATGCTTTACACCCCGGCAGTCCTACAATCTAAACTTGATGCCCTCAATCTCACACAAATGATCAAGGAACCCAACAGGTACAACCCTAAATCCGTAAACATGGGCACCCTCATAGATATTGTCCTGACCAACTTGCCCTCCAAATACACCTCTGCTGTTTTCAATCAGGATCTCAGCGATCACTCCCTCATTGCCTGCATCCGATATGGGTCCGCGGTCAAACGACCACCCTGCATCACTGTCAAACACTCCCTTAAACACTTCTGCAAGCAGGCCTTTCTAATCGACCTGGCCCGGGTATCCTGGAAGGATATTGACCTCATCCCGTCAGTCGAGGATGCCTGGTCGTTCTTTAAAGTAATTTCCACACCATCTTAAATAAGCATGCCCCTTTCAAAAATGTAGAACTAAGAACAGATATAGCCCTTGGTTCACTCCAGACCTGACTGCCCTCGACCAGCACAAAAACATGCTGTGGCGGACTGCACTAGCATCGAATAGTCCTCGCGATTTGCAACTTTTCAGGGAAGTTAGGAAACAATACACGCAGTCAGTCAGGAAAGCAAAGACTAGCTTTTTCAAAACAGAAATTTGCATCCTGTAGGTCTAACTCAAAAAAGTTTTGGGACACTGTAAAGTCAATGGAGAATAAGAGGCTATGTAACACTGTCACCACCGATAAATCCACGATAATCGAGAATTTCAATAAGCATTTCTCTATGGCTGGCCATGCTTTCCTCCTGGCTACTCCAACCCCGGCCAACAGCTCCGCACTCCCCGCAGCTACTTGCCCAAGCCTCCCCAGCTTCTCCTTCACCCAAATCCAGATAGCAGATGTTCTGAAAGAGCTGCGAAACCTGGACCCGTACAAAATCAGCTGGGCTAGACAATCTGGACCCTCTCTTTCTAAAATGATCCGCCGCCATTGTTACAACCCCTATTACCAGTCTGTTCAACCTCTCTTTTGTATCGTACGAGATTGGATTTTTCCCTAAATATTGGAAAGCTGCCGCGGTCATCCCCCTCTTCAAAGGGGGTGACACTCTAGACCCAAACTGTTACAGACCTATATCCATCCTGCCCTGCCTTTCTAAAGTCTTTGAAAGCCAAGTTAACAAACACATCACTGACAATTTAGAATCCCACCGTACCTTTTCTGCTGTGCAATCCGGTATCCGAGCTGGTCACGGGTGCACCTCAGCCACGCTCAAGGTACTAAACGATATTATATCCGCCATCGATAAAAGACAGTACTGTGCAGCCGTCTTCATTGACCTGGCAAAGGCTTTCGACTCTGTCAATCACCACATTCTTATCGGCAGACTCAACAGCCTTGGTTTCTCAAATGACTGCCTTCTCAAATGACTGCCTTCACCAACTACTTCTCAGACAGAGTTCAGTTTGTCAAAGCGGTGGGCCTGTTGTCCAGACCTTTGGCAGTCTCTATGGGGGAACCACAGGGTTCAATTCTCGGGCCGACTCTTTTCTCTGTATATATCAACGATGTCGCTCTTGCTGAGGGTGATTCCCTGATCCACTTCTACGCAGACGACACCATTCTGTATACATCTGGCCCTTCTTTGGACACTGTGTTAACTAACCTCCAGACGAGCTTCAATGTTATAAAACACTCCTTCCCTGGCCTCCAACTGCTCTTAAATGCTAGTAAAACCAAATGCATGCTTTTCAACCGTTTACTGCCCACACCCTCCAGCCTGCCTGGCATCACTACGCTGGACGGTTCTGACTTAGAATATGTGGACAACTACAAACACCTAGGTGTCTGGCTAGACTGTAAACTTTCCTTCCAGACTCATATTAACATCTCCAATCCAAAATTAAATCTAGAAGTGGCTTCCAATTTTGTAACAAAGCCTCTTTCACTCAAGCAGTCAAACATACCCTCGTAAAACTGACTATACTACCGATCCTCGACTTCGGCGATGTCATTTACAAAATAGCTTCCAATACTCTACTCATCAAACTGGATGCAGTCTATCACAGTGCCATCTGTTTTGTCCCCAAAGCCCCTTATATCACCCACCACTGCAACCTGTATGCTCTAGTCAGCTGGCCCTCGCTACATATTCGTCGCCAGACCCACTGGCTCCAGGTCATCTATAAGTCTATGCTAGGTAAAGCTCCGCCTTATCTCAGCTCACTGGTCACGATAACAACACCCACCCGTAGCAGGTGCTCCAGCAGGTATATCTCACTGGTCATCCCCAAAGCCAACACCTCCTTTGGCCGCCTTTCCTTCCAGTTCCCTGCTGCCAATGGCTGGAACGAATTGCAAAAATCACAGAAGCTGGAGACGTATTTCCCTCACTAACTTCAAACATCAGCTATCTGATCAGCTAACCGATCGTGGCAGCTGTACATAGCCCATCTGTAAATAGCCCACCCAATCTACCTACCTCATCCCCATATTGTTTTTATTTACTTTTCTGCTCTTTTGCACACCAGTATATCTACTTGCACATCATCATCTGCTCATCTATCACTCCAGTGTTAATTTGCTAAATTGTTATTTCTTCGCTACTATGGCCTATTTATTGCCTTACCTCCTCACGCCATTTGCACACAATGTATATAGACTCTTTTTTTCTATTGTGTTATTGACTAAACTCTTGTTTTTTCCATGTGTAACTCCGTGTTGTTGTTTGTGTCGCACTGCTTTGCTTCATCTTGGCCAGGTCGCAGTTGTGAATGAGAACTTGTTCTCAACTAGCTTACCTGGTTAAATAAAGGTGAAATAAAAAAAATAAATGCATGCTGTGTATCCACTCATGTTTCTCTTGGGAGGAGCTTTATTGTGTGAATTATAAAATACGCACTGAATATTATACTCTACATGTTTAGCTTAGATACTCGCCTCAGAGTCCACTGGGTATGTAGGCATTTTGGGTAAATTTTTCAAGATGTTAATTTGGTTCAAGTCTATTACAAAAAGTCCAAGACAAAAGGTTGCAAATCATTACAGAAGAAAAAGCTATCAATGTTGTTTTTGGAACCACAGAGGTGAAACATTTCCACCACGAGCCAGACCAACCAACGTCTGTAGGGAGAGGACAAGAGAGCGAGGAGGGAGAGGGCGAAAGAGCGTGGAGGGAGAAGGGAAAAGACAGAGAGGGAGTGATTTTGTCATATAGAGTGACAGGCGGTTTTGTCTCAGAGCGGGTACCCAGTGTGGTGCTATAACCCCCTAGGTGTCCCCCAGACCATCCTCCTCCCATCCTCCCCAGCCATGTGTGATTAAGCAGTGTGCTTTTGAGAGGAGTGCTGTGCTCTGCTCTCCTGTCTCTGCTCCCCTTCCCGCTGATATATAATGTGGCAGGGCTACGTGGATGGGTGCCAGACCCCGACTGGGTTACTCATCTTACAGGCAGCAGAAAATCAAACTAATCCATGGGTGTTTTATGAATTTCAGCTTAACACCAAGTGCTGTGATTTGTATGCCCAGTCGAAGGCAGGCATGCTCTTCGCAAGGCGTCCCATTCATCTTCCTCTCGGTCTCTTTGACTCTCAGCTTATGTTTAACCTCTGCTTATTCTATATAGCCTGAGTAGTTTCAAATCAAATCAAATTGTATTTGTCACATACACATGGTTAGCAGATGTTAATGCGAGTGTAGTGAAATGCTTGTGCTTCTGGTTCCGACAATGCAGTAATAACCAACGAGTAATCTAATCTAACAATTTCACAACAACTACCTAATACACACAAGTGTAAAGGAGTGAATAAGAATATGTATATAAAAATATATGAATGAGTGATGGTACCGAACGGCATAGGCAAGATGCAGTAGATAGTATCGAGTACAGTATATACATATGAGATGAGTAATAGGGTATGTAAACATATAAAAGTGGCATTGTTTAAAGTGGCTAGTGATACATGTGTTACATCAAGATGGCAAGATGCCATCATGGTTTCTGAACCATGCTTGTAACATTGTAGTTAGGCTACAGTAACCTATAATTCAGAGGGAAGGGGCAGGTAGCCCACACACACACACACACACACAAAGATTTCCAGCTGGCTGGCAGACGCTGGAATAAGATTCTGCGTGACAGAGTGAGGGCTTTGCATAGGCGCTTTATTGTGATTTTTGTGGATCTGAAAGAAATGCCTGGAATATAAAAGAAAGTTATTAACCGGCTCCCATGCTTTTAAACAAGGGTAGGCTGTAATTGTAAATAAGAATTTGTTCTTAAGCATGTCCCAGTTTAGGTCACCTAAATGCACGAGCTCTTAAGATAGACGGGGGGGGGGGGGGGCAGTCAATTCACATATGGTGTCCAGGGCACAGCTGGGGGCAGAAGGTGGTCTATAGCAAGCGGCAACGGTGAGAGACTTGTTTCTGGAAAGGTGGATTTTAAAAATTAGAAGCTCAAATTGTTTGGGCACAGACCTAGATAGTAAGACAGAAATCTGTAAGAACTGGTTGTCTAGTATGTTCAGAACAGAGAGTAAAAGGAGCATAGATTCAAGGCATAATGTACAGACAAAGGTATGGTAGGATGTGAATACAGTGGCGGTAAACCTATGCATTGAGTGACGATGAGAGAGATAATGTCTCTAGAAACATCATTTAAACCAGGTGAGGTCACCACATGTGTGGGAGGTGGAACTAAAGGGTTAGCTAAGGAATATTGAGCAGGGCTAGAGGCTCTACAGTGAAATAAGGCACTAACCAAAACAGCAAAACAGCATATTGACATTAAGGAGAGGCATGCGTAGCCGAGGGATCATAGCGGTCCAGTGAGTAGCTAGGCGGGCTGGAGACACGGCCATTCAGACAGCTATCGGGCCGAGGCTAGCAAGCTAGCAGAACGGCCTTAGAGGGACGTCGCGATGGAAGAAATCTGTTGTAGCCCCCTCGTGCGGTTACATCGGCAGACCAGTGTAGTAAAAGGGTCCAGGCCAATTGGCAAAATAGGTATATTGATGGGCCTCTTCAGTTAACAGTCCGATATGCTCTAGACAGCTAGCGGGCCGCGGTTAGCAGATGGGCATTCAGGGACGTCGCAATGGAGGAGCCTGTTGAAAAAAAACCTTGGGCAGATTACGTCGGTTGTCCAGTCGTGATGGATTGGCGGGGCTCCATATCGGCAGTAAAAGGGGTCCAGGCCAATTGGCAAAATAGGTATTGTAGCCCGTGGAGTGGCTGATAGACCTCTTCAGCTAGCCGGGATATGTGCCCAGCATAGGCTAGCTTCAGGTTAATTGGTGCTTGCTTCGTGACAGAGACGTTAGCCAGGAGTGGCCACTCAGATAGCAGATAGCGAGCTGCGATGATCCAGGTGTAAAGGTTCAGAGCTTGCGGTAGGAATCCAGAGATATGGAGAAAAATAAGTCCGATATGCTCTGGTTTGAATTGCGCTGTGCAGACTGGCAAGAGCTGTCCGGGCTAAAGGTTAACTGATGACTGCTAGCAATGGCTAGCTGACTACTAGCTAGTAGCTAGTTAGCTGGCTAGCTACTGTTGGGGGTTCCAGTTCTAAAGTTGTCACGTTCCTGACCTATTTATGTTAGTTTGTTATGTGTGTTAGTTGGTCAGGACGTGAGGTTGGGTGGGCATTCTATGTTTTCTGTTTCTGTGTTGGTTTTGGGTTGCCTGGTATGGCTCTTAATTAGAGGCAGGTGTTTGGCGTTCCTCTAATTAAGAGTCATATTTAGGTAGGCGTTGTCACAGTGTTCATTGTGGGTGATTGTCTTCCGTGTCTGTGTAATTGTTTGCACCATACGGGACTGTTACGGTTTGTTCGGTTTGTGTAGTCTAATTGTCCTATTCGTGCGTTCTTCTTGTTTTTATGTAAGTTCGTCGTATAGGTCTGTCTACACCGTTTTGTTGTTTTGTTAGTTTATACAAGTTCGTGTCTATGTTAAACGTTTGTAGCCTGTGTGTGCACATCGTTTATTTAGCTTCACGATCGTTTTCTTGTTTTGTTAAATAAATATGTGTTCAAACTTCGCTGCCCCTTGGTTCCCTCAATACTCCTCCTTTTCGGTCGAAGAGGAGGAGGACCGCCGTTACAAAAGTAAAGAAAATAGTAGATCCATACCACATTGGGTGAGGTGGATTGCAGGAGAGTATGTTGAAGTTGAGGTTAAGAAAAATATAAAAAAAAGATATGCCAAAAAAAATATATAAAAAGATAAATACACGGGAAAAGACGAAGACAAAGGTTTTATACACATCAGTAACGGCTGTGGCTGAAATAGCTTAAATCCACTCATTTGAATGGATGTCCACATACTTTTGTATATATAGTGTAGGTGTTCCTCCAGGTGGGAGAGTGTAATAGACAGTGTAATAGAGATTGCGTCATCTGTGGAGGCTGTATGCAAATTGGAATGGGTCCAGGGTGTTTGGGATGATGGTGTTTAAGTGAGCCATTACTAGCCTTTCATGGCTACAGATTTGAGTGCTATGAGGTGATAGTCATTTAGACAGTTATCTTGGCGTTCTTGGGCACATAGCCTATGGTGGTCTGATTGAAACATGTAGGTATTACAGACTGGGTCAGGGAGATGTTGAAAATGACAGTGTAGACACTTGCCAGCTGGTCAGCACATGTTCTCAATCAAAGCATGATTTTCCCTCAGCAGTCTGCATATTTCAATTAGATATGAGGCTTTAAAACAGAACTCAACACAAAACATCGGTAAAGCTGTATCCACATTTACACGTTGGAATGCAATTTCGGGAATTTAATGTCCAGAAATGTTCATCTAGAATTAGAGTAGCAAAACATATGAAGAAGTTATCATGACAGGGTAGCCGACGCACTGTTTGAATAGCCTACTTAAATATTGGAAATATTGGCTATAAACGATTAGGCGAATTTACTAATAACATACCCTAGACTACCCGTCCCTTTAAATATGGTAAAGTTATAACAAAAAGCGGAATGTGAGGTGGATTCTGATCTGTTAAGCAGAGGGTCAAGTCTTTCTCAAAACAGTGAGCCACAAAACAAGCACTGTCCTCAGATTCGAAGCAATCTAATGTAACACATTTTCATAAGTTGCCTATTCTTATGAAAAGCCCCTTATCTCGCATCTTGACAGTTCAGTAAACCCTCTTCATTATCCAATAAATCGAGCCTTCCGTTGAATAGCCTTCAGTCGCCTATGAATAAAGTTAACTGCGGAAAACATACTGCGACACCTTTCACACCCCCTTTTCAGGATCAATACATTGATGTAAAACTCTCCACCATGGATGCATCGCTTCCCAAGTGCGCAGTGACTTGAAAACAGGATGAAATGGCTCTTTACCTGTTGGTCCCTCTATGCCTTCGGCGTAGATTTGAACGGCCAGGATCAGTAGAAATGCACAGTTGTTCATTGTGCTGTTTTAGTCCAGTTTGGAATAGATGCAGAAATAATTTCAGTGACTCCGGGAGGACCGATGTGCAAATTGTGGACTCCAGCCTATCGATTCCCTAATTCTTTCTGAAACGTAGTTGCGAGACAGCAGCAGTAGTTCAAGACGTGCTTACTGACGTCAGGATAAACAGTACAGAACATTTTCACTCTTCAGCCAAGCACACGTTCTGTCTCGATATGTGTGTGATTAAAAATATGCGACGGACGCCTCCAAGCTGCACCATCTTGCAACTATTCTGGAATCTAAAGGTTTTTCTGAGGTAAGACTGAACTCACTACATGTCTCTCACTCTCTGTGTGTGTGTGCCTCACCAAGCATTCACATACATCCACCTAGTCTCTTGCAACAGCGTAGTCTCCATAAAAACTGATTGGTGCTGAGGTTATCCACCTGATGATCTCCCAAAAGATGTCACACCAGATCCACTCTGACCTGTGACTCAAAGTAGCCTCAACAATGGATTCACTGGTGGCTTTATGATCAAAGGTGAGATGAGCAGATCTGCAAAAATGGATACAGTCTGTCAGTCTATCTGCAGAATGGGAAACAGATTAATTATCCTAACAGCTTCACAGGTTGAGTGGATAAGGCAAATCTTTTCAGCACACGACAAAAGACCAGGTACCTTTTGAGCCATGAATAGGTGTACCTTGTGCGGAGCCGACCACTTTGGCTGGCTGCTATGTCATTACTGGGGAAGTGGAAGGGACATAGATATCCAAATGTTAATCCATCTATCAATGTAAATGTACTCTGTATAGCTCAGTCTCTATGACATTGTACTGTGTAGGCTATGGGTATGTGTGACTTGTTCAGAGGTGCATATCTCTACTCCATAAAGGATACACACAGATAAAAATACACCTTATGGAACAGCGGAGACTGTGAAGAGACACAGGCACAGATCGACGCACATATACACACGTACACATGGATATTTTGTTGTAGATGTATGGTGTTAGAGGGCACACAATGTGTTGTGAAATGTAATGTAACGTTTTTATTTGAATATAACTGCCTTCATTTTGCTGGACCCCAGGAAGAGACGAGAAAATACAAATTAGAGACTTTAACAGATCAGCTTTTGGGGATTCATAATAAATACAAAGACAAATATACAAATACATTAGTTTATGGGAGAATCTCAATTGCATACTCCTCAGGTCCTCTCTCCTTGCCACCTCCTCAAAATCCATTGGAGGAGAAGGTCAGAGGGGAGGGGCTTTCTCTTCCAATATGTTTTGAGAAGGAGGCGAGGAAAGAGGAGAGAGGACGCGAGAAGTATGCAATTGAGATTCTTCCAATGTGTTGTTCTGAAGAAGAAGATCCCTGCATGTTACTGATCTGTTAAAGTCTCTAATTGAAGTATTTTCTCTTGTCTGGTCTGTTTTCTGATTGAAAACCATTGTTACATGTTCCATCAGGCATTTTAGTACTTAGCTAATCCTGCAATACAGGTTAAGGACACTTAAATTCGGACACTTGGTCTGTCACTCTTACTGGTCATTCACCTGACATCCATTTTCAAACATGTCATTGATTCAACACAAAGCCATGGACACTGATCATTTTGTGAGTTTAATGTACCATTAAGTCAGCCATGATGGCACGATTAGATTAGTTCATTTGCCAGCCGACTTGTTTGCATACAGCAACATGCATTAAGACATTGCAATGTGATTTATTTATTCCATTATTTATTTTATGAATTGCCAGATAGTGTCACATATAAATGGTGTCCTCACATATTTATGCTGGAATTATATGGGCCTTGTGACTCATAATTCAAGATAAATATTTTAGGAAGCCGCAAAGTGCTGACAAGGCAACAGCATCCCAATGGGCACACCACATCATTTCAACGTGGTAATATTTGGTAGAGAAGTTGATCAATGAGATTTCAACCTTTACTCACCACTCAAAAAGACAGTAAACAGTTATTTAATGTCAGTACTATCGAGTTTAAAAACTGTCCACAGATCCTCAAAAGGTTTTACAGCTGCACCATTGAGATTATCCTGACGGGTTGCATCACTGCCTGGTATGGCAGCTGCTCGGCTTCCAACCGCAAGGAACTACAGAGGGTAGTGCGTACGGCCCAGTACATTACCGGGGCCAAGCTTCCTGCCACTCATTACCTCTATAGCAGGCAGTGTCAGAGGAAGGCCCTAAAAATCGTCAAAGACTCTAGCCACCCTAGTAATAGACTGTTTTCTCTGCCACCGCACGGCAAGCGGTACCGGAGCGCAAAGTCTAGGTCCAAGAGGCTCCTAAACAGCTTCTACCCCCAGGCCATAAGACTCCTGAACATCTAATCAAATGGCTACCCAGATTATTTGCATTGCCCACCCCCCTGGAACGCTGCTGCTACTCTGTCATTATCTATGCATAGTCACTTTAATAACTCTACCTACATGTACATATTACCTCGACACCGGTGCCCCCACACATTGTCTCTGTATCGGTATGTGACAAGTAAAATTTGATTTGAACACAGTTTGGACATCATTAAACACTGTGGCCCCAGAACGCCCAATTGGATCAAACCACCATTTGCAGGCTGTTTCATCATTCACTTTGTTGTCCCGCCTGAACATTACAGCCGTTGGATTGGATTAAACAGGGTAAACAGACTTACACCCCTGCCGACAGCGACATCTCTGGGCCTGCAAGGGGAGCTCCCATCCCAGTCTCTAATGTAGTTAGCCGGGGATGGCAGATGAGCGATGGATTATTCTGCAAATGATTCAATTTGACCAAAGGAGCAAAGTGAATGTCAAGCTAACATCTAGAATCATACCTGGGTGATGCATGGCAGCCATTTTGCACCTTAATAGTCCAACCACACCACAAATTGACTTAGTCACTTTGATTGGGAGGTTGGATTCAAATCTACAGCACATCTCAGATGAAAACAAGGGGGAATCAGGGACTCCAGACAGCTCCAGTCTCTGTGTAATATACAGTATGCTACAGGTTCCATTGGGAAACACTGAATTAGGTTACATCAATGTCACAGGGCTAAGCCATCTCAAAAACATCATGACATCAGACCTGTGTAGGTAGTGTAGTGCTGCTCACATAATCCATACATCCACACACTTTATTCCATTTTTTGTTTACAGTCGGGAAAGGCTTACTGACTAGTGGCTGCTGTTTTTTGACAGAACACTATAGTCTGAATGGACATTGTTTGGGACACTCATTGAGAGAAGTCCAGCTGCAGACCTCATCTCTCAGGCCCCTCGCTATACTGCCACCTACTAGAGAGCTCATCTCTCAGGCCCCCTCATCTCTCAGGCCCCTCCCCCTGAACTATCTACATGTCAGACAGGAGTCAAGAGCCAACAGAAAGAGAAGCCTCCAGGAGCCAATTGATAGAGGGGGTTCATTTTTCCTGGGAGGTTCGTAACTGATGGGCCTGAGAGATGAGAGCGACAGTGTGTGATTGTGGCCCGCAATTTGGGGCGTTCCTGCATATGGGCGTTCCTGCAGCTGCTCCCCCTCAAACATCCCATAGGTCCATCTGAAAAAAAGGTGTGACACTCATATCTAAGGATCCATAGCAATTGACAAGTGACAAGCTATTCTTAGAGCTATGTGTGTACTAGCTAGGTCTGGGATGGGCAACTTATATTTGTATTTTTTGGGAACAGTCGGGGTCCCAACTTACTGTTGCGAATTAGAATAATAGAATACACAAGCTGCAATTTCAAAATGTGGTTGTGCATCATTAGTTTTTCTCTGGTTATGTCAGTCACTGATAGGCAATTAGCCCATGTCAGCTAACATTTTTTAGATTACTAAGTTAGTTTAGCAGCCAGCTATCTAAACTTGTTATCATGGTTGAAGTACCGGCCGGGGGGCATTCATTTTGTTAGTCAGTCTGACTTCAATGTAGCCCTTTCCTACAGTCAAATCCTACAGTCAAATTATATATATTTTTAACCAACCTTATACATTTTGAAAAAATGTTTTGTTATATTTCAGTCTTCTGTGATGTATATAAAGTGTCATATTGGGATGCAAACTCAAAATTGAATACATTTCATCTCTATACCTTACATGATACAGCTGTCTTAATTTCTTTAAGCCCATAACCATGTGTCTGCGGTGTATACTTTTGTTTCAAAGTAGATTTGTTTAAGTCCGCCAAGTAACACTCTGTGTGACCCTGATTTAGCACAATGCAGTAAAAGGTTAAATACAATTATATCATATTAAAAACTGCAAGCATTACTCTCCACCCTACGGACAAATGTGTAGATTTGCAGGAAATTAGCTGTAAAACCCAAAATATATATCTACCCTGTCAAGAGGGGGGCCACTAAAATTATTTGCTCACAATGTGGGGTGGAGGTGAGATGCAGGAACGCCCACTTGCAAGAACACCCCAAATTGCAGGACATCACTAGTTAACACAGCCTATTTCTACAATTTATCTTCATTAAATCTTATTTTAAACATAACCTTAACCACACTGCTAACCTTATGCCATAAATTATGACAAAAAAGCAAATTTCTGTTTTCATGAATTTTTACAACATAGAACATTTTTACTTTGTGGCTGTGTTATCTAGTGGTAACCCGGATTGCGGACCGCGATCACACCCTTCTCGACGAGAGGGTCCTGAGAGATGAGGTCTGCAGCTATAGTTCATTTTTGATTAATTCGGCCCTTGTGCAAGAAGGGGGTAGCTGCAGCCCAATATGGCGATCAGAGTATGGGTGTGAGGAAAGGAGTGGTCATTTCGAAAGCAAGCAGCTAATTGGTCATATTGCTCCGCCTAACCCTTTCTGCATTTTAGCTAACCCTTACCCTAAACCGTGCTTTGTGTTTGCTTTTCATGTATTGTGTAATTGGTGTGTATATAGAGACACTGTATGTATAGTGTAATTGTTGTTTATTGATATGTTCATTCAGGGACCATCTGCAAAATAGACCGTGGTCTCAGCATAACTCCCTGCTTAAATAAAGGTTATATAAAATAAAACCTTTTTCCTGACCTTAAGCAAATTCTCATAACCTGCTATGTTAATTCTCTTAACCTGCTATGATTATTGTTTATTTTTATTATTTTTATGTAAGCTGTATACCATCTAGTCAAAAGCTCTAACCTATAGCAGAGTGCTTTTGACATACCTACTCCTTTTTACACGCCCACTCCTTCCTTTCAACACACCCACATGCCCACTACTCCGGAGTGCAGCATAGTTGCCTTGAGCTAGCGGGAGCACTGCCAGAGCCCTGCAAAATGACCTCCAGCAGGCCACAAATGTGCATGTGTCTGCTCAAACGGTCAGAAACAGACTCCATGAGGGTGGTATGAGGGCCCGACGTCCACAGGTGGGGGTTGTGCTTACAGCTCAACACCGTGCAGGACGTTTGGCATTTGCCAGAGAACACCAAGATTGGCAAATTCGCCACTGGCGCCCTGTGCTCTTTACAGATGAAAGCAGGTTCACACTGAGCACATGAGCACATGTGACAGACGTGACAGAGTCTGGAGACGCCGTGGAGAACGTTCTGCTGCCTGCAACATCCTCCAGCTTGACCGGTTTGGCGGTGGGTCAGTCATTGTGTGGGGTGGCATTTCTTTGTGGGGCCGCACAGCCCTCCATGTGCTCGCCAGAGGTAGCCTGACTGCCATTAGGTACCGAGATGAGATCCTCAGACCCCTTGTGAAACCATATGCTGACACATGCACATTTGTGGCCTGCTGGAGGTCATTTTGCAGGGCTCTGGCAGTGCTCCTCCTTGCACAAAGGCGGAAGTAGCGGTCCTGCTGCAGGGTTGTTGCCCTCCTACGGCCTCCTCCACGTCTCCTGATGTACTGGCCTGTCTCCTGGTAGCGCCTCCATGCTCTGGACACTACGCTGACAGACACAGCAAACATTCTTGCCACAGCTCGCATTGATGTGCCATCCTGGATGAGCTGCACTACCTGAGCCACTTGTGTGGGTTGTAGACTCCGTCTCATGCTACCACTAGAGTGAAAGCACCGCCAGCATTCAAAAGTGACCAAAACATCAGCCAGGAAGCATAGGAACTGAGAAGTGGTCTGTGGTCACCTGCAGAACCACTCTTTTATTGGGGGTGTCTTGCTAATTGCCTATAATTTCCACCTTTTGTCTATTCCATTTGCACAACAGCATGTGAAATTTATTGTCAATCAGTGTTGCTTCCATCAAAAGTGGACAGTTTGATTTCACAGAAGTGTGATTGACTTGGAGTTACATTGTGTTGTTTAAGTGTTCCCTTTATTTTTTTGAGCAGTGTATTATTAAAACAAGAAAAAGCGATTGTGTGATTGTGTTGATTTGTGTTTGGGAAATAAAGATAGACAGTGTTTTAAAACAGTAGTGGTAATATTTAATTCAGTACAGAAATAGCCGGCTTAAATTACCTTGTCCCGCAAAACTGTAATATTTAAATGATTCTGATTATTTCCAGGGATGCACAACATCCTGAAATATATGTAGATATCTTTGTTAGAAAGAATACTATATTTCCCTAGACGGATTAATGCTGAATATAAAACATGGCTCAACTTAGCTGACTCTCCCCTATCATTAAGTATTTCAATGTCCTTGATGATGAAGACCATGGGTAATTAAAGTACTATGGGCACTGCAGTAATAAACACCATGTGAAAAAGTACTGTACGTTAAAAAACAATCTGAAATGTCTGTGCGGAGTTAAACATGACATGGCGAAGTTCACCACCTTGTTCTCTTCCACATGGACACATTCACACATACTCCCTTGCTCGCTCACTCACTCTATTTTCTTTTAACTGTTTTCGTTACGGTTCTCTCTTCTCTCACTTGGTTTTATGTTCTTTAATTGCCCTCTTCTTGCCAAAGACATGCTCTACATTATGCAACCGTTCCTTCTGTACCTTTATTCTCCTGTCCCTCCCCTGCTCCTCCTCCTCCCCCTCTTCCTCCATCTCTGATTGAGACCCCACTGTTCCCAGCCTAGTGTGTCTGAATCTCTGGAGTGTCCAGTAGTACCCCCTGCTGCACAAGTACTATCCTCTCCTCCCCCAGCCTCTGGCTCTCCATGTCCCCAGACTCCTGTACCCTCTCCTGGGTTAGATGAAGCACCTGTAGAGGGGTCCCCACCCCTGACTCTGTTGTAGTGTTGAGCACAGTCACCCTGGAGGCTGCATGCAGAGGTGTTGCCAGTGGTGTAGTGGGTGAAGAGCTGAGAGCCGGTGTGGAGTTTGGACAGTGGCCACAGGCAAGCCAGCCACATTGAGAGGCTGACCCACTGGGGATGTGGTGATGCGGGATAAGACAATGGACGATTAGGTGGTCTGGTTCTGAGGTTGGGTGGTGGAAGAGCTAGAGCAATACAGCCGCGGGCACTTTGAGGGGGTGGCCTTGGAGAAGCTGCCCACGTAGAGGTGACCAGGGCTGGGTGGGGGCTCATCCTTCCTCGGCTTCCTCTGGTCCTCCAACTGGTCCTCCAGCACTGAGGAAGGATACATGGTTGTACTGGTATAACATCGGGCAATGAACACTGAAATAAGAAAACCTAACATAGTAATAGTCTGTATACATATCAGGTAAGCAGAAATAACTTCAAGCAATGGTGTTACTTTTAGTGCAGGGATCCAAACCTAGCTATTGTAAGTACAGTACAAATGGTGTTTCCTCTGATATAGAGTACTGTATATGACAATGTTCATGTTACACTCTTATAAAAAAAAAGGTGCTATCTAGAATCCCATAGGAGAACCCTTTAAAGAACCCATTTTGGTTCCAGGTAGAACACATTTATTTGAGTTCCATGCAGAAACCTTTACAGAGGGTTCTACATGGAACCCAAAAGAGTTATACTTGGAACCAAAAAGGGTTCTCCAATGGGGACAGCTGAAGAACCCTTTTTTAACCCTTTTTTCTAAGAGTGTACAGTGGGTCTTCCTTTAAAAGTTGCAACGTACTGCAGAACAGCTTACATGGTGCCGCATAATTCTATGGCACGTTATTTAAGTGTGAACCACTGGTACCATTAATGCTAGTTAGTGCTAGTTTGACCAACAGAGGGCATCTTTGAGAAGCATTTGATAGCCTTCAATAGTGGCTGTACTAGATAATTTAAAACCTTTTTTTGTAAGAACATAGTATAAGAGACTGATTTTAAAAAATGCTAGAACAGCGGGAACGTTTCCCTAGTCAGCGCCATTATTAGTGCAATGCCCCTTAAAGTGTTGCTCTATGCTACCCAGTGTGGCGGGGTGTGGGTACAGGTTCATCCCCCCTCCATCCTCCTCCGTTCCCCCATGGGCTAAATCGGTCTTCTGTGAGCGACTCTGCGGCCCATCCTGTGCCCCCTACCCTCGTGCCTTGAACCTTGCGCGCTTTCAGTGGATACAGCTGGAGAACTGCAAGGCAATCCCATTGTGCGCCACTCGGGAGCCATGACCAATATATATTGTCCTGCTAACAACAGGGTTAAAAATATATCTGTGAGAATATCCAGCGGGCTTTTATATAATTGTAAATTAATAATAATAATCGCTTTGTTTAAAAATGATCAATATTTTGGAGATTATTTCGTTTTCAAATAATGTGAAATGAGTGAGGAAAAAGGCCATTCTTGAACATGGGGTGAGACATTGTTACTAATTTGTAAATAAAGCCAGTTTGTTATTTAGAATTATTTATTTCTGTTTTTAAAGGGAGAGAAACCAAAAACCTACAGTCATCTCCTGGGTCTCCCAGTCGAGGCCAGCACAGGTATTGAACCAGCATCTGTAGCAACACAGCTTGCACTGCTTGCACTGCAGTGTCTGAGACCATTGCGCCACTCAGGCTATGTACAACGTGACCGGTCGAGAGTGGCCTACAGCACTACAGTAAGAGCAAAATAATCCTAACAAAATAAAATAATAAAAACCTTAGAGGAACAACAGTTTTAGTAAGTAATACTGAAGTTGTGCACAATTATCAGTTTCTATTTAGGTTTATGTCGCCCATTCACTGTCCGTTAGAGACACAGTAGGACCCAAAAGCATAATCAGTGCTCTAACTCCCCCTTGCGCTGGTCTGGAGCAATGAAGTGGTGACGCAGGGTACCATTCTAAACCACAAATTACCTCTAAGTCCCGCAGCATAATCGCAAAACTTTTAGTGGATCAACCACTGTATGTTTGCCCATTCCAAGCTCACATCCAAGTTTACATTCTCTCACCATTAAGAGCATTGTGGACCTGCTGCTGGTTGTCATCAGTCTCACTGCTGACCAGGGATGAAATCACCCCTTTTCCTCTTGACATGTCCATTGGCTGTGCTGATGATGGGAGGAGCTGGCCGAGGGCTCCACTCCACTGTAATGTAGGCCTTCTCTAGCCTCTCATCTGACATTGCAGCATGGCCTCCATCTACTACACACAGAGAGCCACCAACACATATCAAATCACTCCACCAACATCTCATGTCATCACTCATATGACTAGCTCAAATTCTGATACAGTTCTGTTGTAGACACTTGGTTGGAAGCAGTGGTAACAACTGTATGACTCTGCAAGTGCCTTCATTAACACAGGGTTTTCTATCCAAGTTCTACGCGCTGCTGAGGGGACCATTGAGGCCCCTACATCTAATTGTTTCTTAAAATAGGTGCCACACCAAAGACTGCTGAGGGCAATTATTCATTGATGTTTGATGTAGTCCATTTCAAAATATGAGTGGTGCAGTTTATGAAGGTAAAGTGTAGTTTGTGCAGGGATAATAACAGCAGTATGGGATATGAGGGATACAGTTGAAGTCGGAAGTTACGTTACTGATTACAATTTTGGACAGGTAACTAGTAACTGTAACGGATTACATTTAGAAAGTAACCTACCCAACCCTGGTTAGTACACTGTAGATAATCTCAGCACCCAAAATAACCAATGAGAGACTACACTGTCTGCTACTTATGTACAGTTGAAGGCAGAAGTTTACATACACTTATGTTGGAGTCATTAAAACTTGTTTTTCAACCACTCCACAAATTTCTTGTTAACAAACTATAGTTTTGGTAAGTTGGTTAGGACATCTACTTTGTGCATGACACAAGTCATTTTTCCAACAATTGTTTACAAACAGAATATTTCACTTAAAACTCACTGTATCACAATTCCAGTGCTTCAGAAGTTTACATACACTAAGTTGACTGTGCCTTTAAACAGCTTGGAAAATTCCAGAAATGGATGTCATGGCTTTAGAAGCTTCTGATAGGCTAATTGACATAATTTGAGTCAATTGGAGGTGTACCTGTGGATGTATTTCAAGGCCTACCTTCAAACTCAGTGCCTCTTCGCTTGACACCATTGGAAAAATCAGCCAAGACCTCAGAAAAGAATTGTAGACGTCCACAAGTCTGGTTCATCCTTGGGAGCAACTTCCAAACGCCTAAAGGTACCACGTTCATCTGTACAAACAATAGTACGCAAGTATAAACACCATGGGACCACGCAGCCGTCATACCACTCAGAAAGGAGACGCTTTCTGTCTCCTAGAGATGAACGTACTCTGGTGCGAAAAGTGCAAATCAATCCCAGAACAACAGCAAAGGACCTTGTGAAGATGCTGGAGGAAACAGGTACAAAAGTATCTATATCCACAGTAAAACGAGTCCTATATCGACATAACCTGAAAGGCTGCTCAGCAAGGAAGAGGCCACTGCTCCAAAACCGCCATAAGAAAGCCAGACTACAGTTTGCAACTGCACATGTGGACATGTCCTCTGGTCTGATGAAACAAAAATAGAACTGTTTGGCCATAATGACCATCGTTATGTTTGGAGGGAAAAGGGGATGCTTGCAAGCCGAAGAACACAATCCCAACCGTGAAACACAGGGGTGGTGGCATCATGTTGTGGGGGTGCTTTGCTGCAGAACGGACTGGTGCACTTCACAAAATGGATGGATCATGAGGAATAAAATGTTTGTGGATATATTGAAGCAACATCTCAAGACATCAGTTTAAATGTATGTAAACTTCCGACTTCAACTGCATATAATTATGGTGTAGTTTGATTAATTTAATGTGTTGTCTTGTCTTTTATAAGAAAAAAGCTGCACACATGAAAAAGTATTCTTACTCAAAGGTATTTTTGCGCTTTGCTCACTGTTTTTTTTTTACTTTTCCAGAGGCATAAAAGTTGGTTTAATTTATATGAAAGTCTACTGAAGTAAGATTTTGTCCTCATGTGTCTTGGCTATTTACATTGTTTCGTTCACAAGTTAGGTTGTTTTTCTATGTTTGAGTTTCAACTATTAGGGAAGAGAAGACAACGCTTCAACTTGTCAGACTCAATCTCACAGGCACAAAAATGACTGGAGTCGTGCTACCATGTAACCTCCCGCCCTTAAAGGGTCAGGTGAACATTTTTGTCTCATCTGTGATATTTGGCTAAAAGACTCGGGTCACAAAAAATGAAATTAAACAATATACCACATTACTTCTTACTAGTAATACATTTATTGTTTTAGAAACAATACGAAGCATGCTCTTCTGTTTTTTTGTGTTTTGATGGTGTAATTTTAGCAACAACAAAAATATTTTGGCTGGTATATTTTTTTATCTACCTGCCACAATGGCTGGTGGACCAAAAATAACATTTTATGCCCTGCTCCCCTTCCTTACCAAGACTGGAATGGACTGCTGCCTCCCAATTCCAAACCCACCTGCTAATCAAGCCCGTCCAGTCTGGTTTCCCCCACCTCCGCAGTGCTGAAACTGCACTCCTCAAGGTTGTCAATGACCTCCCCACCTCTGCTGATGCCGGTGCCCTCAACATCCTGATTCTTCACGATCTAAGTTCCCGCTTTTGACACAGTCAACCATCAGATCCTCCTCACCAGGCTACAATCATACCTCACAAACCGGACCCTCAATGGCCACAACTCAGACTCAGCTGTGTCCTCCAGGGCTCTGTGCTGGGCCCCTTACTCTTCATTATCTACATCCTTCACCTTGGTCAGATCCCCCGTCACTTCCACTGCTATGCCACTGCTAGATCTACCTTGGCACCAAATCCTTCCTCAATCCACCTCTGACCCACATTGAATCCTGCCTGTCTGCAATAAAAACATGGATGCAACAAACCTTCCTCAAGTTCAACAGTGATAAAACAGAACTCCTTATGATAGGCACCAAATCCACCCTCACCAAAGCTGGCAACCTCACCATTGACGACACCACTGTCTCTCCCTCCCTTCACGCATGTAACCTTGGTGTCAGCCTGGACTCTACCCTCTTCCACCTCTGCAACATTGCCAAAGTCAAGACCTCCCTCTCCCGTGGGGGGTTAAGTGCCTTGCTCGAAGGCAGAACGACAGGCAGTGGCCCATAGGATTAGAACTGGCAACCCTCCGGTTGCTGGCTCGCCTCTAACCGCTAGGCTACCTGCCGCACCAACCTACAAGCTCACTCCGTTCCACCACAGCAGGCCACCTTGACATCCCCAGGTCCAAGCTCCAGAGCTTTGGCGACAGGGCCTTTTCCAGGGTTGCTCCTAGGCTCTGGAACTCCCTCCCTCCAGCCATCCGTGAATCTGAGTCCATCACCTTCTTTCAGTCCCACCTCATCTCTCTCAACACGCAAACAGCTTTCTCCATGGACTGCCCATTCTTCCCCTTCGCTTAGTCAGTCTCACAATTGCAGTATAAACATTCCTTTCTTTGATCTGCGGAGCCCGCTCTAAAAGAGACCCTTTAATAGGTCCTGGATAAAGGGCACTCATGCCAGGGAAGCACAGCCTCCCCCTCCTTCCCACAGATGAGGGGGCCCTACAATGAGAAGGCCAGTGATAAACAAGACAGAGGGTCAGTCGCTAAGACAATTAATAGCTCCTTCTCGAAGGTTGGGTATGGGATAGGGTCTGAGGCCTCCCCTGTCAGCCCTCATCCCAGCCACAGAGCTCTTGTAGGGGCTCAACAATGCCCATGATTTGAGCCCTACTGAGTATGAGGGAGGCTCATTCAAGACATGGCTGGAGAGAGTACAGAGCAACACTTGAATTTGAATATATTTTTGCCCTTATGTCATAACAACATACCCCAGTACTGTAAAAAACATGTAACTTTATTTAACTAGGCAAGTCAGTGAAGAACAATTTTATTTACAATGAAGGCCTACACCGGCCAAACCCAGACAACGCTGGGCCAATTGTGCGTCGCCCCATGGGACTCCGAATCACGGCCGGTTGTGATACAGCCTGGATTCGAACCAGGGTATCTGTAGTGACGCCTCTAGCACTGAGATGCAGTGCCTTAGACCACTGCGCCACTCGGGAGCCCAAGCCTGTGTGTACAGAACTGGAGTATGTTGTCATGACAATCCTTAACCCCTGTTACCCTTTCTGAAATTAAGGCTGTTACATTTAAACTGTACTTCAGCTATATGTTTCTGGTGCTTCATAGAACTATAAATAATATGTGAGCTCTATGACACATTCATGTGTGTTGTGTTTCTGCTTGCCTAAACTATGCAGAGCCAGATGTGATGCATGTTCAAGCTTAGCTCCACCTTCCGGCCTACACCGTCCCCTTCACTTTCAAGTCACTATGACACCCCTGGAAAGCTCCTAGAGCACACTGAGCCCCTGCCCCTGGAGCCCAAGTATGCCACCCAATTCAGTGACCAGCCCCCAGATCCCAATCTGGCAACTCCATAGGGGACACTACACAACAACAAACATGTACTGCCTATGGTTTCTACAGGGACAAGGACCACAATAACCCAGGCCCACTATGACTGCCCCTCTCACAGAGTTCCCCAACACTATTTTATTTAGGCCTCAAATGTTTGTGTACAGAGCTAAAAGTGTGTGTTGTGGTTGAATAAAACTGACACACAAACATGCTTTGTTGACATCAAGTGGTAAAGAAAATGATGTGTGAAAACATAAAACCAATCATTTTTTATTTAGTATTAAATTGTTATGCCCAAATTTACCCATTCACAATCACACTGACCAGTTGTGGGTGGCTACACGTGCTATCAGTTTTTGGGGATTGCGTTCACATTCATATTGTAGATAGACCTTTTGCACAACATAGCAACGCCCACTTCCGCTCACCTTCCTACCCGATACATAGCTTCCTGTCCCGATTGCGTCTCGTCAGTAGTGATGGGCATTCCGGCTCTTTTAAGTGGGCCGGCTCCTTCGGCTCAGCTCACCAAAAAGAGCTGGGTCTTTTGGCGCCCAAACGGTTCTTTAAAAAAAAGGTTTTGTATTTTTTCAAGTCAAACAGTTTGCGATAGTTTGACTATGATTGGTGTTAAAACAATTCTAATTAAATTATTAAATGAAATCCTACTCTACCTTAACCACAATGTATTTAAAAATGCATTGGTTTATTATGAAAAAGAATGCTATTAAACATTTGCATTTAAAGTATATAAACAAAGTGCATATAAATCTAACCATTCAAAACTAATACAATCTGAACATAATAGAATATTGCACCATTTCAAAGAAAAATAAATAGTCATTTGAAAAACTTGCAGCATCCCACAAATTGAAATAAATGTAAAAAAGAAGGATGCTATTACACATGTGCATTTAAAGTATAACTTTATGTATATAAAACAAAGTGCATATAAATGTAACAATTCAAAAAGAATACAATCTGAACATAATAATAGAATATTGCACCATATAAAAGAAAAATAAATAACAATGGGCAAAACTGCAGCATCCTACTTAAAACACTAAACTGGTCCCTCTTTTCGCTCTATTCTTTATTGCCATGTTATAACCAGCAGCACACAGCAATGCTGACCATATTTTGCTTTTATGAGAGATTTGCAATCAGAAATGCAAGCTGCCTCACTTGAGGGGCTGATGCGGTTTCGTCTCTCAGTAATTATCTGTCCCGTTTTCGAGAAGACCATCTCAGAGGGAACGGATGTGGCCACTATGCAGTCTCCCTGTTATGACTTTAGTAAGCCGTGGGTAGACTGAGGCCTTGTTCTCCCACCAGCTCAGAGGATCTGCAGATCTTTGGAGGAGGGTCTCCTCCAAATAGCATCGGACCTCCATTATGGCATCTGCTGAGGGATTCCTTCGGGGCTGCATCCCCAGTTGCTCTCTCGTCAAACCGCATCCAAACAGCAGAAGTTTGTGGCACTACTGCTGGTGCTTCTGTTCCATCTGCTCCCTCTTCTTCCTGTTGCCCTGGTGCCTGAGCTGAACTGACTGCTGGGGCTGTCCCTCCCTGCTGCTGAGGTCAATCTTTGAAGATCCTCATCAATCGCTCTGGCATCACTGAAGGCTAACTTCTTAAACCTGGGGGCAAGTGCAGCGGTTTCTGATAGCACGTGATTATATTCCATTCTGTGGAACTTTCTGTCCATTGATGAACATAGGGTGTCCATCAACTCTGTCACATGTCCTGTGGTTACATTTGCTTCTCTCTGGCGGCTGGCTGTGATTCCCTGCAGACCCTTACACAGGAGTATCATTTTTGAGGCTGTCACATAGCTGAAAAGAGAGAACAGTAACTTATTAGTTCAGTTCATGTTTTGTCTACTGATACTACATTCTCATATACTGCTAATATACATATATAATACTGGATTAAATAATGATGTAGTAATAACTGCCCTATCCACTGATCTCCACAGTGACCTGCTCAAAGGGTTCCAGGACTCTGCACACCTCCTCCACCACCTCCCATTCCTCTTGGGTCAGAGCATTAATCGGTATCGGCTTTTTTTGTCCTCCAATAATCGGCATCGGTGTTGAAAAATCATAATCGGTCGACCTCTAGTAGAGATGGTGGCATCCTTTGACTCAAGAAACCACTTCAACATATAAAATGTTGAATTCCACTAGTGCAGTCTTGTTTAGACCTCCGCTCATGCATCCTCATCACCTACTGTACTCCTGTGGAAGTATTCCACAGCTCCTTTCACTTTGTCCAGTGGGCTTCATCACCTTCAGAGCATCTCTTACAATCAGGTTGATTGTGTGGGCAAGACATGGATGATGGGTCTATTTTAAAATGTTCATTGCTTTGGTTATGTTAGCTGTATTGTCGCTAACACAACAGACCACTTTTCCATCTACTTGCCATTCTCTGGCCACTCAACAGTTCCTCTGCCAAGTTCTCCGAGTTGTCTGTCGCTGAACTCAAAGCAGTCCAGAAGACAGCTAGACATCGAAAAATCTTCAATGAAGTGACATGTAACCGACACGTAAGAAGTGGTTACCCTTGATGTCCAGCAGTCAGTTGTAAGGCAAACTGCAGTAGCTTTTTGGGCTCTTTCCCGCACTGAAGCCTGTGTGCTCTCGTACAGTTGTGGAATAAGTGATTTTAAAAGGGTTTTCCTGCTTGGAATTGTGTACATTGGATTTAGACTATTGCGATAATTTCTAAAACCTCTGTCCTCAACGATCGAAAATGGCTGGAAATCGGTGCCCATAATTTTAGCCAATGCACTATCAAGTTGGCCTTGTTTTGCTGCAGACATAAACTTTGGCATAAACTGGTCCATAGAAGATTGCGTTGCTGAGGGTCGCGGAGTAGGCCTACTTGACTGAGAGGATACATCTCCACATGTGGAGGTGGTGACTCCACCACTATCACTAGCAGGCCCGCTAGCTTCTCGAAGCTCTGCTACAGCTAGCTTCACAGTTGGGTGCACAGTTCGCATATGCCGGTGTAGGTTGTGCGTAGAACCGGCTTTATATGAGATTTTGTTTAGGAAAATCTACACTGTGCTCTAACATTGTCTACATTATTACAATGTATCCAAATGCTACTGTGCTTCCAATTTATTTTACAGCTGTTGTTTCCACAGCTGTCCTTCCTCTCTCTCCTCGGCTGCTAAGTGTGTGACTGTGTGAGTTGGCTCAGCCCTCCCTCACGCGTCTTTGGTTCATTGGTTGACATTGCGTGTCTGATTGACAGGAACAACAGGTGAGGCTGTTAGTCTGAGCAGACAGTCAGAATGAATTTGCGCTTGAGTATTTAGGCCTATATTTTGTTTCTTTTTTTTCTCCGTTCTTTGAATTAGTTAATTCTATTAATTTAAAATCTTTTGATTATTCATATCTTCATTTTTTTGTAAATGGATTCAGCTCTTCTGATATGCGAGTCGGCTCTTAGAGCCGACTTGTTCGTGAGCGAACATCACTACTTGTCAGCCATACTAGCCTCGAAGTCACTCATTTTATCATTACCTCAGTAAATTAATATAATCATATTTCTATAGGTTTTTGTAATTCGATTGGGTTCTGTCTTGTCTATTTAGCTAGCAAACGTTAGCTACCAGCTACTACTGCAATGCATCTTTCCTTTTTTTGCTGTGACCATCCACATTGTCTAACACCCTGTAGTCCCTTTATTGATAATAAACACCTCTGCTTATACACCAAACAAAATGTTATAAAGATTTTCTATTTACAGTGATGTGAACAGAAACATTTTACTGAATTATTTTAAATTATTAATGAATTGCACAGACAGATGTTGGTTTGTTTCTCTTTCATTAATTGAAAGATAAAGGAGCCTGTCCCTTGTTATTTAGTCTTTCCTGCCTAAGAACTTTTGCATGTACACATAAGTAGTACCAGTCACCCTTCTCTTTAATTAGTGAGAACACCACTGGGTCTCTATGTATTCTCTCACCTGAAGAGACTATGTGAAGCTGGTCTTCTTCATTGAGCACAAGTGCAGCCTTGAAAGTAGCTCTCCAGTCTGTAGCCACCCAGTGGCAGTAAAGGGAATGGTGGTGTCTCCTTATAGTGAACTATGGTCACGTTGTGATTGGAGGCTGCTGGTAAGACAGGAGGCTCCCCACCTATACCTTTCCAAAGTGGGAGTCAGCTAAAAGCTTTTCAGCAGACATCCCCATGCTGCAGATCAATGGCTTGGATAGAGGGTCAAAGTTCTTGTTTTCCTCTTCTATCTGGAGAACTGAGAGGTCAGGGAGCGTTCCAAAAAGGGCGCTGTAGAGAGTACTTCCGCAAAGCAGCCGCTGTGGTTAGCCAATCTAAACAATGTACTTGAAACAACCTGAAATTAAATAATTTTATATAGTCAAAGTTTAATAGGATATGCCCAGCTACTACACTGGCTATTAGGGAATACTCACCTAATCCGTCCTTCTGCCATGCGCTTTTTGGTGGGCTTGGTGATGGTCATTTTGCCTATGGGCCCAGGTTGCAGACCCTGTAAAAAGTACAAGGACACTATTCTAAATCTAATCATGAGAAGATTTAAGTTGTCATTAAACAATTTATTAGCATTATGATGGGATTATAACCATATCATTTTGATATGTGGTATAGCTATTAAAACATACCATAGTCCTTGGCTTATGCCACTGCTGCTCGGCCTCTGTGCAGCTGTGCACAGGTGTGACGACTGGTGTTACATCTTAGTGTGCAGACTGGAAAAGTAATGGAACTGTGTGGTGATGTTATGTCATTGTTACTGGCTCACAGGGCTTCAGTACAACCCACGTGGGGATATAAAAAGAAAATGATTAGACTAAAATCACTCAACATGTGTGACGACCAGCAAACAGAAATGACCGGCGCAACAGCCACTAAATTCATTACAGCAATGTCAATCAAATGTATTTATAAAGCCCTTCTTACATCAGCTGATGTTACAAAGTGCTGTACAGAAACCCAGCCTAAAACTCCAAACAGCAAGCAATGCAGGTGTAGAAGCACTATACATTAACTGAACTGTTGGTAAACGAATAGGTTAACAATATAACGATATATTATCAATTAAGCTTGTATGATCGCAAGCTAGCTACGTTTGCTTCCTAGCTACAGTAGCATGGCAGGAAGGGGGGACAACTAATAAAGAATTTTAACTTTTCTATTAAGGGTATATGTCCTTGTTTAAATGTAATCTAATGCGTCCAACATAACAGAGTTCACATAAACAACAAGGAAAACATCTGAACAATTACTGCACTAAGAACGGTTTCATAGACATGGGTTAAGCCTAGTCCTAGACTAAGCAATGCCTCTTAATGCAGTTCTCCATTGACAGGAACTTCTTAGTCTAAGACTAGGCTTCATCTCTGACTGTGTAACCTGCATATAGTGTGTCACAAACACCTGACTTTTCAGCCTACACTCAAACTGTGTGGTTTCTCATTTTTCCTCATGGACCTGTAGCAAGCAGCAAGCCCTTATGCTGACCTCTCATGTCACGTTGGTCCTGTTCGAAGCTGTTTGGAATCAAAAGAAAGAGCAATCATAATGTTAGCTAGCTACTGCAAAAGGCATGTCTTAAACTACGTTACAGCTTTGAGTAAACGTCCTTGTCTGATAGGCAACTTGGCTATACTTACCTTCATAGTTGAAAAGGTAACTGGACACAAAGCTTGAATCCTTGTTTTTAACTTGGAGTTCGGTGCTTTGCTACTTGTCTTGGCCAGACGATGTACATCCGTCATGTGATCTTTGTCAGCTCTTACAAGCGCCCTGAGTAAAACAGTGCCATGTTTGGTAGGGGAGGGAGGCGTTGGCTAATTACTAGCCACCTTACTAGTTAGAACGTTAATAGAAACAAAAAAAGACCCTGAACACAATCATCGATTTACAAAAATCACTAACTGAACGGATAAACATAATTTTGAACAAGAATTATAGAAATATGATTATATTAATATACTGAGATAATAATAAAACGAGGGACTTCGAAGCTAGTATGGCTACAATCAGGCTGACAGGACGCGATCGGGACAGTAAGCTATGTATCGGGTAGGAAGTAGAGCGGAAGTGGGCGTTGCTACATAGTGCAACATTTCCTTTTTATTTTATTATTATTATTATTTATATTTTTTATTAACAACAAATCAATACAGAAAGTACATAAGGGAACACAAGTATATATATATATATATATATATATATATATATATATATATATATATATATATATATATATATATATTATATACAATGGACAATCGAGCTTTTTTGTTAGTAGAGTATTTAACTGTCTTAGAATATAGATCAATTTCTTTTTGTAGGGTAAGAACATTTGGTTTTTTGTTTGTAAATTTACATTTGTGTATATGAAATTTGGCCAAAAGAATAATTAAATTAATTACATAAAAATGTTTCAGCTTATTTCTATCGTATGTAAAGAATTCAAGCAGTACATCTCTCCACAATAGTGTAAAATCTTCATAAATGTGTTCAATTATAAATCTACTGATCTCTTGCCACAGTTTTCTTACATGAATACAATGCCAAAAAAGATGCAACACTGTTTCTGGGTGGTCATTACAAGAGGAGCAATTTGTTTTCCTTAAACTTCTTCATATAGTGGTTGGCAGGATAATATTTATGAATAATTTTAAAGGAAACTTCCTTAATTTTGTTAACAAGTAGGTATGTGTGTGGCAACATCCAAACTTTTTTCTAACAGATATTATCAATAAATCCATTCCAATAAGGCATGACATAAGGTATAGATAGATACAACATCCTGCTGAAACAAGGTTCGTATCGCTCTGTTGTTGAATGGACCAAAAGAGAAACAAATCTTTCCTACTGATGAGTCAACAGGGTCAATAAAAGGTAGGCTCTGAGGGTCAGGTCTTGACACGTTCCTGAATAACAGAGCAACACCTGAGGGAATGGCGTCTATAACAATTGCAAAATCTTTAGGTGTTACAGGGACCTTGTAAAGTGATAAGAATTCCTTATAACTGAGTAAAAGAAACTCTGCATTTACCAGTTGGCTCACCAATAGGATATTATTTCGGAACCACTATTCTAAAAACAAAGAAGTATTTTCATACAATATATCCCGATTATTCCATATATAATATCTGTGTGGAGAAAATTGTGTTTATAAATTAAGGACCATGACAAGAAATCGATGAAAAGCAGAAAGTTTCACTGGAATTTTGTCAAAATTATAATTGCAAAACAACATGAAGTTAAGGCCACCAAAAGTAGAGAAGACATGATGAGGAATAAAATTCCAGATAGAAGTGGGTCTTCTTAGGAATTGTTTTATCCAATTGATCTTTAAAGTATTATTTAAAGTAGTAAAGTCCAGAAAATTCAGTCCACCATTCTCATAAGTGTTCATTACAACAGTAATTGGTACGGTTGTGCAACATTTTCCTCATCAGACACTGGGGGGGAGTACGTCAATTTGGGTGTACCGGAAATACAGTTATTAAAATAGGAAGATAAGAAAAAAATCGGACTTTCTAGCCACAGACGGGTTTGTGTTGTGTGGACTTAAATTAGATAATTTAAAACATGGGGAGATAGTGTTTGTTTTGTCAGGTAAGTATTTAAAACATATATATATATATCTTTGAGAGATTACTTGTACATTTTTCCAGCTAGCTTGCATAGCGTAATGATTATGGGAAGATCTCAGTTATTTACTGCTCGCGTCCTCTCTCCTTCTCAAAAACACATTGGATGAGAAAGCCAGAAGTTCCGCCCTTCGGAACTTCTCCTCCAATGGGTTTTTGAGAAGGAGGCAAAGATAGATGACGTATGCAATTGAGATCCTCCCCATGTTGTGTTAACAGGTATCTAGCTGGCTAATAAGGTATTTATTTGCTATATGTAGATACGCTTGCTTGGACCATTCCATGGAAAATGTGACCGTTGTGTCTTCAAGCTGAATATTTGCTAAATCTGTATCGTTACCTAGTTAAACAATGTTAGCCTGCTAACTAACTGATGTTAACTGAAATTAGCTGTGGTTGTGATGCATTTGTTACTAACGTTAGTTTTTCAACGTGATTACGGATTATTTTAGTTAAATTCAACGCTTGTCTCACGAGATCATACAATCAACATGTGCTCAATAAATATTTATCCAGTTAACATGTCGGCCGGCTAGCTAGTCAACAAACATAGCCAGCTAGCTAACTCAGTTGTCACGTGAGTGTTGATATGCCCATACGCAATAATGTAAACTGACAGACGGTGTAATGTTTACTGGTTTGCCAGCCGCAATGTGTGATATTTGTTTTTTTAACTACCCAGTAAATATCCATAGAAAAATCATGCCAGGTTTTGGTTAGCCATTTAAATATCAGACTAGCTAACTACCTAGCTGTCATGATATGACTAGGACCTTATAAGATCTGTATAATATTTTTCCCAAATTATGTTTGTTTTTCCAATGTTTTTCATGCTCAAAATCACACTTAAAGCATTGTTGTGGACTACAATATTAACTACATCAGGAGACCACTTTTGATGTCTGGGGAAAAATAGAAGAAATGTGGGTTTTGGGGTGTAGTTACCCTTTAATGCAGGCGTTCTCCATAACGCAGTTTTATAAGGCCCTAGTCATATCCCATGTACCAGTCTATCCGCACCCTGGCATTCTGTGTGCTTGTTGATTGAGGGCGCAAGGAGCTTTTTTTCTCACACTTTTCCCTTCTGATTCCAGTTTCACGGACTTGGTCCTTACGAAGACAGTGCAGAGAGAGGCCCCACCATCTGACATCCTAGGTCTGGCAGATTATGACCCAGTACCAACCACAGTCCAACCACTCCAACTTCTTCACCGTGAAAGCCGAGGCCTCCTCAACACCACCTCTCGCCACCAGCATGGCCAATAGCAACGCCGCCGCCGCCCCAGGGAAGGTGATGGGCACACCTGGCCCTGCCGGCAGAATCAGCCCAGAAGGAAGTCAGGTGAGTCCTCCTATCCATTTCCTCATCGCCAACCTGGGGCATGCAGTAAAAAGTTTTGCGACAGAAAATGAAAATGTATATTTTTTATTGGACAGGAAGTCCCTCCTTGTTTCAGTTCGGATTCTTCCATTTGGTGGCTAATAAGCACGACCATGGTATACTCTTGCTCGGTGACGTTTTTCAATAGAATTGTTCAAAGGATTCACTATAACTGTAAGGTACAATTACTACTTGGCTTTACATACATTGACGCCAATCCTTCAGTTTCATGTGCAGGTTGGTTCTGTAAAAACATGCCTTCTATGTTCATCTCCCTAGCCAGATGCCAAGTTTCAGGGTGTACAATGAGCGTGTAGCCACTCTGCTTGACTGCTTTTAGTGCACCATTGACTATGACGAACAACCTGTTTGCCCTCCACTCAGGTGTTGAGTAAAAAGAAGCTGCAGGACCTCGTAAGAGAGATTGACCCCAATGAGCAGCTCGATGAGGATGTGGAGGAGGTATGCTCAGAAGTGCTCAGAAGTGTCTTTCACTGAAGATGGTGTCCCAAACCATAATGCAAAGACTAGTGCATGCAATGTTTTGGAGCCTCATCACTTGTGACCTGAGGTCCCCCATCTGTCTTCCTCTCAGATGCTGCTGCAGATTGCAGATGACTTCATTGACAGTGTGGTGACAGCTGCCTGTCAGCTGGCCCGCCATCGCAAATCCAACACCTTAGAAGTGAAGGACGTCCAGCTACACCTGGGTGAGTAAAAGTACAGGCTGATACTGGCTGATGGGGTGCCATAGGGTTCAATTCTCGGGCCGAGTCTTTTCTCTGTATACATCAATGATGTCGCTCTTGCTGCTGGTGATTCACTGATCCACTAGGCAGACGACACCATTCTGTATACTTCTGGCCCTTCTTTGGACACTGTGTTAACTAACCTCTAGACGAGTTTCAATGCCATACAACTCTCCTTCCGTGGCCGGCAAATGCTCTTAAATGCAAGTATCTTCTGCACATCTATCAACTCCGTGTTTTATTGCTATATTGTAATTATTTCGCCACTATGGCCTATTTATTGCCTCAGTTCCCTTATCTTACCTCATTTGCACACACTGTATATAGACTTTTTCTATTGTATTATTGACTGTTTTTGTTTATTCCATGTGTAACTCTGGGTTGTTGTTTGTGTCACACTGCTTTGCTTTATTTTGGCCAGGTCGCAGTTGTAAATGAGAACTTGTTCTCAACTAGCCTACCTGGTTAAATAAAAGTGAAATTTAAAAAATGGTTGGAATAGCAGCAGCCGCTGCAGTCAGGGCTATATGCTGAACTTTTTTACAAGGAGCACGTGTGCGCCTAAATTGAGAAATGTTGGCGCACACAAAGAAATTTAGGATCACAATATTAGCGATAATAACTTAATTAATAATTTTTCTAGGTGCACTTGTGCTTCTAAATAAAAATTCCAGGTGCATATGTGAGTAAAATGGTCGCACCGTAGAGCCCTGGCAGCTTTGTGGCATAAGCAGTGTTTGTCTCCATTACTGGAATTATTAATTTACTATGGCAAAAATGAACAGAGTGTTGAGAGCAGTTTTGAGTTTTAAAGATCTGCATATAAAAGGTGGATGAAGTTAATGGACCATTTCCTGTTGAGTGTATTTTCTCTTATATTTTTATTCTCACTCCCTGTGTTGTCTGCCACTCAACAGAGCGCCAATGGAACATGTGGATTCCTGGCTATGGTTCAGATGAGATTCGGCCGTATAAGAAGGCTTGTACCACAGAGGCCCACAAACAGGTTTGTTTGTCACTCTTTCATCTTGATCACACCCAGGGTTCACATGTATACTAATGAATTGTGCTAAACGTTCAATAATTTAAATGAACAGTGCTGTAAAAGTATTTTCCCCATTTCTGAGTTTTTCTATTTTTCAATATTTTTGATACTGATTGTTATCAGATCTTCAACCAAACCTAATATTAGATGAAGGGAACCTGAGTTTACAAGTAACAAAGAAAGATGTACTTATTTTATTAATTAACAAAGTTATGCAACACCCAATTCCCCTGTGTGAAACAGTAATTGCCCCCTTACACTCAATAACTGGTTGTGCCACCTTTAGCTGAATGACTGCAACCAAATCTCATTGGAAAAGTTTACTCAAGTTTGCCAAAAAACACCTGGATGATCATCAAGACTCTTAGAAGAATGAACAGTGTTTGGTTTTCACCAGGCATAATTGGACCCATGTCACGCAAAGAACATTATTCTAAGAGTCTTGATGATCATCCAGGTGCTTTTTGGCAAACTTGAGTAAACTTTTCCGATGAGATTTGGTTGCAGTCATTCAGCTAAAGGTGGCACAACCAGTTACACAGTAAGAACCTTATACCAATGGTGAAGCATGGTGGTGGGTGGTAGTGTGATAGTTTTAGGATGCTTTGCTACCTCAGGACCTAGACGACTCCTTAATAGAAGGAACTAGGGCTGGGCGATATGACGATATATATCGTGTGACGAAAGAGCATAATATGAAACGATAGACGTTTTTCTATCGTTTATTTTGTTGCCGCAAATCACTCTTTACGGCAATATTTGTTGTCAATTGGACAACGCTTTGCGTTCTTCCACACAGAGAAATTTGCAACACAAACAAACATGGAGGAGAGTGAACGTGACACAGATCAAGAAGCTCCTACCTAAAAGAGGGGCTACTTTGGTCGCATGGACGTGGTTCGGGTATGAAAAGTCTGACACGGACTAGAAAACCGTCCTCTGCAAAATATGCCGAAGGCCGGTCCCGACAACAGGCTCAAACACCACTAACCTCTTTTACCACCTACACAAGAATCATGTGAAACAGGACGGAGAGAATCTACTGATGAGACCCACAAAGTACAGTCAAGTGCTCAAAACAAACCCCCGACTCGCAAGAGGCTTTTGCCCGCGGCACACACTATGGCAAAGAATCACGAAGATGGAAAGAGATAACAGCTGCCGTTGCAACTTACATCTGCAAAGACATGGCCTCAATTTACACGGTCGAGAAACGGGGGTTTCGTGAGTTGGTGCTAGCAGTCTACCCAAGGTACCAAATGCAAATTGATATGTGACACATTAATGCCAAAATAACATGCAAAACAGGCAAGCCCCCAAATGTATATATATATTTAGATTTTATACATTAATTTTTTATATTTTGTTACATGCTTAATTGAACATTTGTGCAAAGGTTGTAAAGAAAAGGAGAAATAATCAAAATGAGTAAGTATCTTTTATTTGTTGAGTATAATTCAAAATGTAATAAGAAATAGGCCTTTACATGTGGTCATTTTATATAAACGATTTATTCATTGAATTTACAGCAAAAGTGCTATATCGTGATATGTATCGTTATCGGGATATGAAATTACCTATATCGGGATATGAGATTTTGGCCATATCACCCAGCCCTAGAAGGAACCAACCAGAATTCTGCTCTGTATCAGATGATTCTACAGGAGAATGTCAGGCCATCCATCTGTGAGCTGAATCTGAAGCGCGGCTGAGTCATGCAGCAAGATAATAATCCAAAACAAACAATCAAGTCTACATGAAAATGGCTAAAAAGCAGCCCATTTGAAGTTTTGGAATGGCCTAGTCAAAGTCCAGACTTAATCCCAATTGAGATGTTGTGGCAGGACTTGAAATGAGCAGTTCATGCTTGTAAACCCACATGTTGCTGTATTAAAGCAGTTCTGCTTGGAAGAGTGGGCCAGACATCTTTACAAACAAAGCATTTGTGTTTAGTGAGTCCGCCAGATCAGACCAGGAATATTCTCTTGATGTGTGTGTGAATTTGACAATTTTCCTGTCCTGCTAAGCATTCAAAATATAACGTGTACTTTATGGTATCAGGGAAAATGTATGGAGTAAAAGGTACATTATTTTCTTTTAGGAATGTAGTGAAGTAAAAGTTGTCATATAAATAGTAAAGTACAGATACACCAAAAGCTACTTAAGTAAAAATACTTTAAAGTACTAATTACTTATTTCCAGTGGTGTAAAGTACTTATGTAATTGTTTTGTTATTTGTTCTCAGGTTCCCTTTGTCTAATATTAAGTTCTGGTTGAAGGTATAACATTCAGTATCAAAAATATGCAAAAGTAGAGAAAATTAGAAAGGGGGTAAATACTGTTTCACAGTACATGTATTATATAATTATAATTTTTGGTGTATTGTTTAGGAAGTATTGAAAATAATTTCCATAATTTAATATGGGACTGATATGTGGTTGTCTTACCAACCTTAGTTGAATGCACTGACTATAAGGTGCTCTGGATAAGAATGTCTACGAAAAAATGACCTAAATGCAATAGTGATTGAGCATGTTTTTCATTTGTCTCATCCAGAGAATGGCATTGATCCGCAAAACAACCAAAAAGTAGCAAGACCTGGAACCAGCCTCGCACAAACCCTCTGTGCTGTTTGTCTTTGTCTTTTCTCTGTGTATTTCTAATAATGGGGGACATTCTTTCACCCATGTCTTCATCTTCCCCAGGTTTTGTGTGTGATTTGTCAGCTCCATCACAGACTGGCCAAAATCACACACTCCTCATTCAGTGTAAATGTTGTTTTGGGACAGTGTTTTGTTTTTGGAATTATCTGTTCAACTTTACTTTTTTGTTCAGGGGGTAACCACCAAACACACACACCTTCAATATGGTGGTGGCTTCCATACTCTTTCCCACTTGTTTTTTTTGTGTTGATTTTGTCTGGCATGCGTTTGCTGTTGTGTGTTTAGTTTTTGTCAGATAAACAAACCCCCTTCATCTAACATCAGAAATATATACCATTTGCATTTAGTTGGTTTCCAGGGTACTGTCATGGCACAATGTTTGTGTGTGTGCTGTAGGGATCTGATGTCATCTCCATAGTTCATTCGAAAATTACCCAGGACCTTGTTTTTCATAAGATTCATAACATAACAACAAATGACTGACTATTATTCAAAAATAATACGTATGTGAAGTATGTCTTGTGTCGCCAGACTGCAGTGATATGGGGTTGGGTAATGGTCCTTATTTGGGGATGTGTGGGGAAGCTGTAACATTTGTTTTACTTTATATGGCAGTGTTTTAGTTAAACCTGTTATTTTTATTCCATAAATAAGATTCATATTTCACTTGGCATTTAATATGTGTGTTTATTTCACTGTTCAGTCATGTTCTTTCTCATTTGTTGTAAACTTGAGTTTTTCAGAGTTCACTTTCTATATAAAAGGATTACATCAGTATTTCACTATTCAGGGCAAAGAGATTTGACTACATTTTCATAACTGTAATACCACTAGTATAGAGTTTCTTGATTCTGGAGGACAAACTCCTTCAGAAAATTCCCTGTTCACGCACTTGCAAAGAATTTTACATGTGTTATGTCTATGTCCATGTTCTGACAAGTTGGCACAATTGGTAATGACAATCTTGTAACATTTCTTCTCCTCATCCGGTGAAGAGCCTCAAGTCAAGATTATCTTATGATGTTTTGTCGAAGAAGGCAGTCAGTTTTTCAAGGGCAGCATTGTGACATGGCATACAGTTGAAGTCGGAAGTTTACAAACGAGTTTTAATGACTCCAACCTAAGTGTTTTTCAACCACTCCACAAATTTCTTGTTAACAAACTATAGTTTTGGCAAGTCGGTTTTGTGCATGACACAAGTCATTTTTCCAACAATTGTTTACAGACAGATTATTTCACTTAGAATTCACTGTATCACAATTCCAGTGGTCAGAAGTTTACATACACTAAGTTGACTGCCTTTTTTAAACAGCTTGGAAAATTCTAGAAAATGATGTCATGGCTTTAGAAGCTTCTGATAGGCTAATTGACATCATTTGAGTCAATTGGAGGCGTACCTGTGGATGTATTTCAAGGCCTACCTTCAAACTCAAAAGATGCCTCTTTGCTTGACATCATGGGAAAATCAAAAGAAATCAGCCAAGACCTCAAAAGAAATTGTAGACCTCCACAAGTCTGGTTCATCCTTGGGAGCAATTTCCAAATGCCTGAAGGTACCACGTTCATCTCTACAAACAATAGTACGCAAGTATAAACACCATGGAACCATGCAGCCGTCATACCGCTCAGGAAAGAGACGCGTTCTGTCTCCTAGCGATGAATGTACTTTGGTGTGAAAAGTGCAAATCAATCCCAGAACAACAGCAAAGGACCTAGTGAAGATGCTGGAGGAAACCGGTACAAAAGTATCTATATCCACATTAAAACGAGTCCTATATCGACATAACCTGAAAGGCCGCTAAGCAAGGAAGAAGCCACTGCTCCAAAACCGCCATAAAAAAGCAAGACTATGGTTTGCAACTGCACATGGGGACAAAGATTGTACTTTTTGGAGAAATGTCCTCTGGTCTGATGAAACAAAAATAGAACTGTTTGACCATAATGACCATTGTTATGTTTGGAGGAAAAATGGGGAGGCTTGCAAGCCGAAGAACACCATCACAACCGTGAAGCATGGAGGTGGCAGGATCATGTTGTTGGGGTGCTTTGCTGCAGGAGGGACTGGTGCACTTCACAAAATAGATGGCATCATGAGGTAGGAAATTATGTGGATCTCTTCACATCTCAAGACATCAGTCAGGAAGTTAAAGCTGGGTCGCAAATGGGTCTTCCAAATGGCCAATGACCCCAAGCATACTTCCAAAGTTGTGGCAACATGGCTTAAGGACAAGAAAGTCAAGGTATTGGAGTGGCCATAACAAAGCCCTGAACTCAATCCTATAAAAAATGTGGGCAGAACTGAAAAAGCGTGTGCGCGCAAGGAGGCCTACAAACCTGACTCAGTTACACCAGCTCTGTCAGAAGGAATGGGCCAAAATCCAACTTATTGTTGGAAGCTTGGAAGGCTACCCAAAACGTTTGACTCAAGTTAAACAATTTAAAGGCAATGCTGCCAAATACTATGTGTGTATGTAAACTTCTGACCCACTGGGAATGTGATGAAAGAAATATAATTGTGAAAAACTGAGTTTAAATGTATTTGGCTAAGGTGTATGTTAACTTCCAACTTCAACTGTACATATTTAGCACTACATTTACATTACCATTGAGCCATTCAGCAGATGCTCCCATCCAGCGTGACCCACAACTAGTGCATTCATCTTAGGATAGCCATGCAAGAACCACATATCACAGTCGTATCCCAATCACGTACATCAGTGGTTCCCAAATGTTTTATAGTCCCATACCCCTTCAAACATTCAACCTCCAGCTGCGTACCCCCTCTAGCAACAGGGTCAGCGCACTCTCAAATTTGTTTTTTGCCATAATTGTAAGCCTGCCACACACACACACTATACAATACATTTATTCAACATAATGAGTTTGTCACAACCTGGCTCGTGGGAAGTGAGTAAGAGCTCTTATAGGACCAGGGCACAAATAATAATATAATAATCAATAATTCTGCTCTTTATTTAGCCATCTTACATATAAAACCTTATTTGTTCATTGAAAATTGTGAATAACTCACCACAGGTTAATGAAAAGGGTGTGCTTAAAAGGATGCACATAACTCTGCAATGTTGGGTGGTATTGGATGCAAGAAACTCTGAGCGCAGCCCTGTCCAGAAATCTGGCAATGGCTTCTGATTAAACTACATTTTCACAGAACTGCTTGTTGCAATTTCTATGAGGCTCTCTTGTTCAGATATCGGTAAGTGGACTGGAGGCAGGGCATGAAAGGGATAATGAATCCAGTTTGTGCCGTTCGTTTCGGGAAAGTACCTGCGTAATAGCGCACCCAGCTCACTTAGGTGCTTCGCTATATCACATTTGACATTGTAAGCTTGAGTTCATTTGCACACAGAAAATCATACAATAATGGAAATACTTGTGTGTTGTCCTTGTTAATGCAGACAGAAAAGAGCTCCAACTTCTTAATCATAGCCTCAATTTTGTCCCGCACATTGAATATAGTTGCGGAGAGTACCTGTAATCCTAGATTCAGATCATTCAGGCAAGAAAAACATCACCCAGACATGCCAGTCGTATGAGAAACTCGTCATCATGCAAGCGGTCAGACAAATGAAAAGCTTGTCTCAATTCAAAAAATGTGTCAATACTTTGCCCCTTGATAACCAGCGCACTTCTGTATGTTGTAAAAGCGTTACATGGTCGCTGCCCATAACATTGCATAGTGCAGGAAATACACGAGAGTTCATCAGGGGCCTTGCTTTATCAAAGCAAGCATTGTCACTGTAGTATCCAAAACATCTTTCAAGCTGTCAGGCATTCCCTTGGCAGCAAGAGCCTCTCGGTGGATGCTGCAGCGTACCCAAGTGGCGTCGGGAGAAACACTTTGCACGCGCGTTACCACTCCACTATGTCTCCCTGTCATGGATTTTGCGCCATCAGTACAGATACCAATATATCGTGACCACCAAAGTCCATTTGATGTCACAAAGCTAAAAAATATCCTCTCCTGTTGTCCCGGTTTCCAGAAGAGGATGTCTTCCTTAATTATTAACGGACATATACCAGGAGCTGTGCCAGGCCCGTCTGTTGACTCATCCAGCTGTAACGCATAGAATTCACTGGCTTGTATGCAAAGCAGTAATTCTTTCAAAACATCTCCTGCCATGCCACTGACGCGTCGTGAAACAGTGTTTGATGAAGACATTGTCTGTATAGTTTTTTGGGCCTTTTCCCCCTGCATTTTCCTAGCCATACCCACAGCAGCAGGAATGATTATGTCCTCCACAATAGTATAGGGCTTGCCTGTCCTAGCCACTCGGTAGCTCACCATATTAGATGCTTCTAGACCCTTCTTATTAATGGAATCTGTTGCTTTAATACATGTCTTACTACTCGAAAGCCGTCTTAATTCTCGCTCAAAAAAAATAAATAATGTGAATCACATTGTATTTGGCGTACCCCCGACGGCATTGTGCGTACCCCTGGGGAATACCTGAATACATGATACAATGCAAAATAAAATACAAAATGCATGCAAATGTGTCTCGTCCCCGTCGTGCCGTAAGGTGTTCTTTAATCTGGTTACCTGGGGTGGCAGAGTTATCTTGTTTAATTGCTAGCTTAAGTTACCTGGGGTGGCAGAGAGTTCCATTTAGTCATGCTCTACTTAATACTGTATGTTTCCCGGCCTCTGCTCTGGACATGGGGACTGTGAAGAGACCTCTGATTGCATGTCTTGTGTGATACCAATGATTATCCGAACTGTGACCAAAAGGGATGCAGTCAATATCTCCTCAATTTTGAGCCAGGAGAGATTGACATTATATATATATATATATATATATATATATATTAACCTTTATTTAACTAGGCAAGTCAGTTAAGAACAAATTCTTATTTACAATGATAGCCTACACCGGCCAAACTCGGATGACGCTGGGCCAATTCTTGCCCCGCTCTATGCGTCTCCAAGGACCGTCGGTTGTGATACAGCCTGAATTCGAACCAGGGTGTCTGTAGTGACGCCTCTAGCACTAAGAAGGAGTGCCTTAGACCGTTGCGCCAATTGGGAACCCAAATATACACTATATACAAAGTATGTGGACACCCCTTCAAATTAGTGGATTCGGCTATTTCAGCCACACCCGTTGCTGACAGGTGTATAAAATTGAGCACACAACCATGCAATCTCCATTGACAAACATTGGCAGTAAAATGGCCTTACCGAAGAGCTCAATGACATTCATAATGACACCGTCATAGGATGCCACCTTTCCAACAAGTCAATTCATGAAATTTCTGCCCCGGTCAACTATAAGTGCTGTTATTGGGAAGTGGAAACGTCTAGGAGCAACAACGACTCAGCCGTGAAGTGGTAGGTAACACAAGCTCACAGTGCTGAAGCGCGTAGCGCACAAAAAACTGCTGTCCTCGGTTGCAACACACTACCGAGTTCCAAACTACCTCTGGAAGCAACATCAGCACAATAACTTTTCGTCGGGAGCTTCCTGAAATGGGGTTCATGGCCGAGCAGCCGCACCATGCACAATGCCAAACGTGTAAAGCTCGCCGCCACTGGACTCTGGAGCAGTGGAAACGCTTTCTCTGGAGAGATGAATCACCCTTCACCATCTGGCAGTCCGACTGACATTTCTGGGTTTTGTGGATGCCAGCAGAATGCTACCTGCCCCAATGCATAGTGCCAACTGTAAAGTTTGGTGGAGAAGGAATAATGGTCTGGGGCTGTTTTTCATGGTTCGGGCTAGGCACCTTAGTTCCAGGGAAGGGAAATCTTAACCCTACATCATACAATGACATTCTAGGCAATTCTGTGCTTCGAACTTTGTGGCAACAGTTTGGAGAAGGCCCTTTCCTGTTTTAGCACGACAATGCCCCCGTGCACAAAGCGAAGTCAATAGAGAAATGCTTTTTCAAGACCGGTGTGGAAGAACTTGACTGGCCTGCACAGAGCCCTGACCTCCATCGAACACCTTTGGGATGAATTGGAACGCCGACTGCGAGTCAGGCCTAATCTCCTAACATCAGTGCCCGATCTCACTAATGCTCTTGTGGCTGAATAGCAAGTCCCCGCAGCAATATTCCAACATCAAGGGGAAAGACTTCCCAGAACAGTGGAGGCTGTTATAGCAGCAAAGGGTGAACCAACTCCATATTAATGCCCATGATTTTGGAATGAGATGTTCTCATACTTTTGGTCATCTAGTGTATGTAATAATACATAAACCATTTAGCAGACTCAAATTACAGTCATGCGTGCATACATCCTCCGTATAGGTGGCCCTGGAAATCAAACCCACAACACTAGCGGTGCAAGCGCCATACTCTACCAGCGGAGCCATACAGGACCACAATGACATGCATGAGAATATACTGATCTGGACCAACTGCAATTTGCCTATGTCTTTCTTTGCTGCACCTGACCACACAATTGGACAGTGGTCCAGATGCAACAAAACTAAAGCTTATAGGACCTGTCTGGTTGACTGAGATATCAAGAAAGCAGAGCAGTACCTTATCACGGACAGACCTCTTCCCATTTAATCAAATCAAACTTTATTTGCCATGTGCGCTGAATACAACAATTGTCGACTTTACCGTGAAATGCTTACTTGCAAGCCCTTAACCAACAGTGCAGTTCAAGAAGAAGAAAATATTTACCAAGTAGGCTAAAAAATAAAGTAATAATAAAAAGTAACACAATAAGAATAACAATAATGAGGCTATATACAGGGGGCACCTGTAACGGCTGTCCTCCTCTTCTTCATCCGAAGAGGAGCAGGGATTGAACCAAGGCGCAGTGGAGTTTGAATACATAATGAATTTAATGACAAGACGAAAAAACACGAACTTGACTATACACTAACAAAACAAATAAACGGTGTAGAACAGATCTGAACGACGGACTCACATAACACACGAGAACGCACGAACAGGGAAAAAGCCTACACATAAATGACACTTAACAAACAAACCGAAACCAGTCCCGTGTGGCGCAACGACATACACAAACACAGGAGACAATCACCCACAACGAACACTGTGACAACGCCTACCTAAATATGACTCTTAATTAGAGGAACGCCAAACACCTGCCTCTAATTAAGAGCCATACCAGGCAACCCAAAACCAACACAGAAACAGAAAACATAGAATGCCCACCCAACCTCACGTCCTGACCAACTAACACACATAACAACTAACATAAATAGGTCAGGAACGTGACATTACCCCCCCCACAAGGTGCGAACTCCGGACGCACCAGCACAAAGTCTAGGGGAGGGTCTGGGTGGGCATCTAACCACGGTGGTGGCTCAGGCTCCGGGCGAGGTCCCCACCCCACCATAATCCATCCTAGCTTCCTCCCTCTAAGAATGTCCACCCTCTTTCTACCCCCACAAAATCCTCTTAATAACCTCACTAATAAGGACAGCACCGGGACAGAGAGATAAATCAAGACAGAGGGATAGATAAGAATATAGAGGTAGATCAAGATAGAGAGGGGGATCAGGATAGAGGGGCAACTCCGGACTGAAAGGCAGCTCCGGACAGAGAGACAGCTCTGGACTGATGGGCAGTTCTGGGTATCTAGCCGTTTCAGGCTGAAGGGCAGCTCATGGCTGACTGACGAATCTCGACGCTCATGGCTGGCTGACGGCTCTCGACGCTCATGGCAGGCTGACGGCTCTCGACGCTCATGGCAGGCTGACGGCTCTCGACGCTCATGGCAGGCTGACGGCTCTCGACGCTCATGGCAGGCTGACGGCTCTCGACGCTCATGGCAGGCTGACGGCTCTCGACGCTCATGGCAGGCTGACGGCTCTCGACGCTCATGGCAGGCTGACGGCTCTCGACGCTCATGGCGCTCTGACGGCTCTCGACGCTCATGGCGCTCTGACGGCTCTGGCTGCTCATGGCTCTCTGACGGCTCTGGCTGCTCATGGCTCTCTGACGGCTCTGGCTGCTCATGGCTCTCTGACGGCTCTGGCTGCTCATGGCTCTCTGACGGCTCTGGCTGCTCATGGCTCTCTGACGGCTCTGGCTGCTCATGGCTCTCTGACGGCTCTGGCTGCTCATGGCTCTCTGACGGCTCTGGCTGCTCATGGCTCTCTGACGGCTCTGGCTGCTCATGGCTCTCTGACGGCTCTGGCTGCTCATGGCTCTCTGACGGCTCTGGCTGCTCATGGCTCTCTGACGGCTCTGGCTGCTCATGGCTCTCTGACGGCTCTGGCTGCTCATGGCTCTCTGACGGCTCTGGCTGCTCATGGCTCGCTGGCGGCTCTGGCAGATCCTGTCTGGTTGGCGGCTCTGGCAGATCCTGTCTGGTTGGCGGCTCTGGCAGATCCTGTCTGGTTGGCGGCTCTGGCAGATCCTGTCTGATTGGCGGCTCTGGCAGATCCTGTCTGGCTGACGGCTCTAGCGGCTCCTGTCTGGCTGACGGCTCTAGCGGCTCCTGTCTGGCGGATGGCTCTGTAGGCTCATGGCAGACGGGCGGCTTTGCAGGCTCAGATGGCGCTGGGGAGACGGATGGCTCAGATGGCGCTGGGGAGACGGATGGCTCAGATGGCGCTGGGGAGACGGATGGCTCTGGCCGGATACGGTGCACTGTAGACCTGGTGCGTGGTGCCGGAACTGGAGGCACCGGGCTAAGGATAAGCACCTTCCTACTAGTGCGGGGAGCAGGGACAGGGCACACTGTACTCTCAAAGCCTACTCTATCCCTGATGCGAGGTACCGGCACTGGTGACACCGGGCTGAGGACAAGCACATCAGGATTAGTAGGGGGAGAAGATACAGTGTGTTCAGGGCTCTGGAGACGCACAGGTGGCTTAGTGCGTGGTGCCGGAACTGGAGGCACCGGGCTAGATACACGCACTACAGGGAGAGTGCGTGGAGGAGGAACAGGGCTCAGGATACGCACTGTAGGCTGGGGCGGGGAGGTGGTGCCGGAAATACCGGACCGTGGAGGCGTACTGGCACTCTTGAGCATTGAGCCTGCCCAACCTTACCTGGTTGAATACTCCCGGTTGCCCGACCAGTGCGGGGAGGTGGAATAACCCGCACCGGGCTATGTAGGCGAACCGGGGAAACCATGCGTAAGGCAGGTGCCATGTATGCCGGCCCGAGGAGACGCACTGGAGACCAGACGCGTTGAGCCGGCCTCATGACACCTGGCTCAATACCCAATCTAGCCCTACCAGTGCGGGGAGGTGGAATAACCCGCACTGGGCTATGCACTCGTACAGGAGACACCGTGCGCTCTACTGCGTAACACGGCGCCTGCCCGTACTCCCGCTCTCCACGGTAAGCCTGGGAAGTGGGCGCAGGTCTCCTACCTGCCCTTGGCCCACTACCTCTTAGCCCCCCCCCAAGAAATTTTTGGGAATTACTTACGGGCTTTTTGGGCTTCCGTGCCAGACGCGTTCCCTCATAGCTCCGGTTCCTCTCCCCGGTAGCCTCTGCTCTCCTCAGTGCCTCCAGCTGTTCCCATGGGAGGCGATCCCTCCCAGCCAGGATCTCCTCCCAAGTGTAGCAACCCTTTCCGTCCAATACATCGTCCCATGTCCATTGCTCCTTCTTTTCCTGTCCCTTTCTCCGTTGACTCCGCTGCTTGGCTCTGGAGTGGTGGGTGATTCTGTAACGGCTGTCCTCCTCTTCTTCATCCGAAGAGGAGCAGGGATTGAACCAAGGCGCAGTGGAGTTTGAATACATAATGAATTTAATGACAAGACGAAAAAACACGAACTTGACTATACACTAACAAAACAAATAAACGGTGTAGAACAGATCTGAACGACGGACTCACATAACACACGAGAACGCACGAACAGGGAAAAAGCCTACACATAAATGACACTTAACAAACAAACCGAAACCAGTCCCGTGTGGCGCAACGACATACACAAACACAGGAGACAATCACCCACAACGAACACTGTGACAACGCCTACCTAAATATGACTCTTAATTAGAGGAACGCCAAACACCTGCCTCTAATTAAGAGCCATACCAGGCAACCCAAAACCAACACAGAAACAGAAAACATAGAATGCCCACCCAACCTCACGTCCTGACCAACTAACACACATAACAACTAACATAAATAGGTCAGGAACGTGACAGCACCGGTACCGAGTCAGTGTGCAGGGGCACAGGCCAGTTGAGGTAATCTGTACATGTAGTTGGGGGCGAAGTGACTATGCATAGGTAACAAACAAATAGCGAGTAGCAGCAGTGTACAAGAGGGAGGTGGGGGTGTTAATGTAAATTGTCCGGTGGTGATTTTTATGAATTGTTCAGCAGTCTAATGGCTTAGGGGTAGAAGCTGTTGAGAAGCTTTTTGGTCCTAGACTTGGCACCCCGGTACCGCTTGCTGTGCGGTAGCAGAGAAAACAGTCTATATAGTCTTGGGTGACTGGAGTCTCTGACAATTTTATGGGCTTTCCTCTGACACCACCTATTATATAGGTCCTGGATGGCAGGAAGCTTGGCCCCAGTGACGTACTGGGCCGTTCGCACTACCCTCTGTAGCACCTTACGGTCAGATGCCGAGCAGTTGCCATACCAGGCGGTGATGCAACCGGTCAGGATGCTCTTCGATGGTGCAGCTGTAGAACCTTTTGAGGATCTGAAGACCCATGCCAAATCTTTTCAATCTCCTGAGTGGGAAAAGGTTTTGTTGTGCCCTCTTCACGACTGTCTTGGTGTGTTTGGACCATGCTAGTTTGTTGGTGATGTGGATACCAAGGAACTTGAAACTCTCGACCCACTCCGCTACAGCCCCATCAATGTTAATGGGGGCCCGCCTTTTCCTGTAGTCCAAGATCAGCTCCTTTGCCTTGCTCACATTGAGGGAGAGGTTGTTGTCCTGCCACCACACGGCCAGTTCTCTGACCTCCTCCCTATAGGCTGTCTCATTGGTGTCGGTGATCAGACACTGTTGTGTCGTCAGCAAACTTAATGATGGTGTTGGAGTTGTGTTTGGCCACTCAGTCGTGGGTGAACAGGGAGTACAGGATAGTTGTATGATATGCTCCTCTTAGTTGTTTCATGTTTTATTGAAAGCGAGTAATTTTAACATAAAATCAGACACCTCGCTGTCCTTTTATTGTTGACGTGCCCCAGTGTTGAGGATCAGCGTGGCAGATGTGTTGTTGCCTACCCTTACCACCTGGGGGCAGCCCATCAGGAAGTCCAGGATCCAGATGCAGAGAGAGGTGTTTAGTCCAAGGGTCCTTAGTGATGAGCTTCGTGAGCACTATGGTGTTGAACGCTGAGCTGTAGTCAATGAACAGCATTCTCACATAGGTGTTCGTTTTGTCCAGGTGGGAAAGGGCAGTGTGGAGTGCGATTGAGATTGCATCTCTGTCAATTAGGTTAGTAAATTGTGGATTAACTACAATGTTGTTGACAGTGGTGTAAAGTACTTAAATAAAAAATAGTACCGCTTAAGTAGCTTTTTGGGGTATCTGTACTTTACTATTTCAATTTTTGACTACTTTTACTTCACTACATTCTTAAAGAAAATAATGTACTTTTTACTCCATACACTTTCCCTGACACCCAAAAGTACTTGTTACATTTGGAATGCTTAGCAGGACAGGAAAATTGTGAAATTCACGCACTTATCAAGAGAACATCCCCTGTCAACTGCCTCTGATCTGACGGAGTCACTAAACACACATGCTTTGTTTGTAAATTATGTCTGAGTGTGCCCATGGCTATCTGTTAAAACCTATATTTTTTTTAAATGGGGCGTCTGGTTTGCTATGATTTTTAAATGATTAATACTTTTACTTTTGATACTTAAGTATATTTTAGCAATTACATTTACTTTTGATCCTCAAGTATATTTAAAACCAAATACTGTTGGACATTACCTCAAGTAGTATTTTACTGGATGAATTTCACTTTCACTTGAGTCATTTTCTATTTAGTATCTTTTACTTTTACTCAAGTATGACAATTGGATACTTTTTCCACCGCTGGTTTTTGATCTATCCTCAGTTCTCTCTTATCACAGCTGTACCTGTTTTAAAGTCACCATTGGCTTCATGGTCAAATCCCTGAGCTGTTTCCTTACTCTCCGGTAACTGAGTTAGGAAAGACGCCTGTATCTTTGTAGTGACGTGGCTCCCAAGTGGCACAGCAGTCTGCTTTTACATTTTTTTACATTTTTTACCATCTACCAATAGGTGCCCTTCTTTGCGAGGCATTGGAAAACCTCCCCGGTGTTTTGTGGTTGATTTTGTGTTTGAAATTCACTGCTCGACTGAGGGACCTTACAGATTATTGTGTGTGTGTGGGGAACAGAGATGAGGTAGTCATTCAAAAATCATGTTAAACACTATTATTGCACACAGAGTCCATGCAACTTATTAAAACCTTATTTGTTAAGCACATTCTTTTATCCTGAACGTATTTAGGCTTACCTTGACAAAGGTGTTGAATTCTTATTGACTCAAGACATTTCAGCTTTTTTTTATTAATTTGTAAGCATTTCCAAAACACATAATTTGACTTTGACATTGTGGGGTATTGTAGGCCAGTGACAAAAAAATCTCCATTTAATACATTTAAAATTCGGGATGTAACACAACAAAATGTCGAAAAAGTAAAGTGGTGTGAGTACTTTCTGAAGACACTTTAGGTAGCTTGCTATCTTTTGATCTAGCGAGGCAGGCTAGCTAATATAACTAGCTAGAGACCTCATTAGAACTTAGTTAGGTCATAGCTAATACACATTTATTGTGTATTGTCTCTAGATACTGCTGGTTATGTAACGGTATCATTTGATAATGCTAGCAAAGGCAGGCTAGCTAGCTAGCTGGCTACAGGCTAGCTAACATTAGTTAACTAAGTAGCTAATGGTAGCCTACAAGTCAGATTTGCAAGTTATTTTGTAGCTCATATAGGTTAATTCTGTTTTGTCTAGGGAAAAACAAAATAATGGATGTAGCTATGGTGGTTGCTAACTCATGTCTGAGTCTGACTAATACAGTGAACTATTGCTGCCTTCAAGTGAACTGGGAAGTGGGAAAATAAAAACTAGGTCAAATTAATGACGTCGGTCGGAAAGAAAGACTAGAAAGATGCCTGAGTTTGCAACTTGGAATTTCGAGATGGAATACTGTTCAAAACAACGTTTCCCAATCGTGAACATTTTTGTCCATCCACCGACTAATGAATTTCTGGCTACACCGCTGGGGTTAGGCATACGGTTATCTGTGTGGTTAAGGTTAGATTTAAAATCACATTTTAAGAATAGAAATTGTAGAAATAGACGGCATGTATGACTTTGTGGCTGTGGTAACTAGTGACAAACTAGAATTAGCTTGACCCAAGTTACTGCCCTGATGACACAGACGTCAATGTGTCTTATGTGAAAAATACCCAGTTTGATAACTAGTAGGTTAATTACCCAGCCAAGCAGAAACAAGTAGAAGAGTGATTTTGGTTGTGAAGTACATTATCAAAAAACGTTGTCCTTTCTTTATAACAAAATGAAATTTTCTACTTGGCTGTCTATTGTATCACCCTGTCACAGGACCTACCAGTCAACACCAGCTCATAAGATGACGAAGTACATTACCTGCTGCAGTTGTTCGAGAGATGTCCAGTATCAGCCAAACATACAACATAGAGAAGACCAGCAAGGGGACCCTCACAAACACGCAGACATGTCCTCGCTGTAAGCATTCCTATAAATGGAACAGTGGGGACACTTGAATCAGGTTGGTGACATTTGACCTGGTCAAAGGTAAAACAGTTGCGAGTTTTGTCCCAATTCAACTTCAAAACATAGCCTGGTGGAACCAGCCTGATCACTGCGTTTACCATTATATTTCACTTCACTTCAAATCTGAAGTGAAATAGAAAGGTGAATGTAGTGATCAGGTTGTTTCCACCATGCTAATTTTAACCACCATTGATAATGTAATCAGTGCTCAGGAGGGGCCAGGAGCTCATCTACGCTGCCATGCCCATCAATAGGGTGCTGGCAAAGAACTTACCTCCAGCCTCACTTCTTGCCTGCTTACCAATGGTCGTCAATGGAGAGGTAGGTAGGTTTAGTCTGACCTGTTCAAACTTTAACATAATATATCACGTATCCTAACTGGCATTGGTGATCGAACAGTGACTGTGTATTTGTTCACAGATGTATCTATTGACCCGGAACTTGGAGACTTGCAAGATGACGTGACGAAGTCCAGAATTACATACGGGCTTCATACTGATATCTCTAAATGGAAAGAGACCTGGTACTCGGCATGAACATTTTACTAGACAACTTTAACTTGTCTTTTTTTATTATTGAATTGAATGGTATCCTGCAATATGGGGAGGGAGAAACCCGGTGTATTCTGCACCAGGATCAGGTAACTCCTGGTGTATACAGGACACCACATAGGAAGGTATGACCACCCTGACATGTTTACCAAGGTAGCCCCATTAACACCAAACAAAATGCCAATAGGCACAGTATCTGTATCGGCTTGGAAAGACAACGAAAGATGAAATGTGCCCATTGTTATATTAGCCGAACACTGATTCTATGGTATTATGTAAAGGGTTGTTAATTCTACATGGACCTGTTACTACATTTGAAAGTTATCAAAACACTTAGTTTAGAAAATCTGCATAAATGTTTTTATTTATTTTTTACCTTTATTTAACTAATAAATCTCTCAAGTCAGAGAAGAACAAATTCTTATTTACAATGACGGCCTAGCAAAAGGCAAAAGGCCTCCTGCGGGGACGGGGATTGGGATTTAAAAAAAATTAAATCAAAATATAAGATATAACACACATCACGACGAGACAACACAACATAAAGAGAGACCTAAGACAACAACATAGCATGGCAGCAAAACACGACAACACAGCATGGTAGCAACACAACATGGCAGCAGCGCAACATGGTTGCAGCACAAAACAGGGTACAAACATTATTGGGCACAGACAACAGCACAAAAGGCAAGAAGGTAGAGACAACAATACATCACACTAAGCAGCCATAACTGTCAGTAAAAGTGTCCATGATTGAGTCGTTGAATGAAGAGATTGAGATAAAACTGTCCAGTTTAAGTGTTTGTTGCAGCTCATTCTAGTCGCTAGCTGCAGCGAACTGAAAAGACGAGTGACTCAGGGATGTGTATGCTTTGGGGACCTTTAACAGAATGTGACTGGCAGAACAGGTGTTGTATGTGGAGGATGAGGGCTGCAGTAGATATCTCAGATAGGGGGGAGTGAGGCCTAAGAGGGTTTTTATAAAAAAGCATCAATCCGTGGGTCTTGCGACGGGTATACAGAGATGACCAGTTTACAGAAGAGTATAGAGTGCAGTGATGTGTCCTGTAAGGAGCATTGGATAAGGAGCATTGGTGGCAAATCTGATGGCCGAATGGTAAAGAACATCTGCCACTCGAGAGCAACCTTACCTGTCGTAATCTAGCATGGGTAGGATGGTCATCTGAATCAGGGTTCGTTTGGCAGCTGTGGTGAAAGAGGAGCGATTACGATAGAGGAAACCAAGTCTAGATTTAACTTTAGCCTGCAGTTTTGATAAGTGCTGAGAGAAGGACAGTGTACTGTCTAGCCATACTCCCAAGTACTTGTATGAGGTGACTACCTCAAGCTCTAAACCCTCAGAGTTGGTAATCACACCTGTGGGGAGAGGGGCATTCTTCTTACCAAACCACATGACCTTTGTTTTGGAGGTGTTCAGAACAAAGTTAAGGGCAGAGAAAGCTTGTTGGACACTAAGAAAGCTTTGTTGTAGAGCGTTTAACACAAAATCCCGGGAGAGGCCAGCTGAGTATAAGACTGTAAATTCAGCAATTGCGTTCTTCTCATATTACTCTGGAGGCTACTGACCTATTCAAATCTCCCTCTGGTATCTCACCATACTTCTGCCTGTAGTTATTTAACTCAACCTGCAGGAGGTTTGTCTGTTGAGTTTGAGTGGGTGGAAACCACTGTGGCAAGGTTCTGACAGATGGGTGTCTTGGTGGTGGCAAGAACACACCCAAGAAACACCCACATAAACCCACACCGCAAAGCCAAATCACATTTGGCTCTGTCATGGCCGCCAGCATTTCTTGAGGAGCAAGCCAAAAAAACGAGACCAAATCAGCGGGTGCAGTTCTCATTTAAGTTCTCTTATTAGTCATTAAATTCTATGAAGTAATATATTATCAAAACAGCCTAAATTACATTTACTTTAGGGGCCCAAATGTAATTTGATTGTTAAAAATGTTGAAGGGGATTCTCGTGTTTTATTATCGTTCAAACTCATAATTTTACATCTTGATACACAAAGAGGCTGGGAGCCCTATTGTTGTTGGAGGCAGAAGGTGGCCCCATCTTGTGGCAGTCAGTTCTATGACCACCAGATGGCATGTGAGGTCCATCATTGTTTTTGTTAACATGCTTGATAATATACACTCTGTATACAAGGTGTCAAAGCGTCCCACAGGGATGCTGGCCCATGTTGGCTCCAATGCTTCCCACAGTTGTGTCAAGTTGGCTGGATGTCCTTTGGGTGGTGGACTATTCTTGATACACACAGGTCAGGTGTTGAGTGTGAAAAACCCAGCAGCATTGCAATTCCTGACACAAACCGGTGCGCCTGGCACCTACTAAGATACCCAGTTCAGGCAATTAAATATGTTGTCTTCCCCATTCACCCTCTGCAATGCACACAAACCATGTCTCAATTGTCTCAATGCTTAAAAATCCTCCTCTAACCTGTCTCCTCCCCTTCATCTAAATCAAATCAAATCAAATTGTATTAGTCACAAGCGCAGAATACAACAGGTGTAGACCTTACAGGGAAATGCTTACTTACGAGCCCCTAACCAACGCAGTTTTAAAAAATACGGACAAGAATAAGAAATAAAAGTAACAAGTAATTAAAGAGAAGCAGTAAATTAACAATAACGAGACTATATACAGGGGGGTACTGGTACAGACTCAATGTGCGGGGGCACCGGTTAGCTGAGGTAATATGTACATGTAGGTAGAGTTATTAAAGTGAATATGCATAGATGATAACAACAGAGAGTAGCAGCGGTGTAGGGGGGAGGCAATGTAAATAGTCAGGGTAGCCATTTGATTAGATGTTCAGGAGTCTTATGGCTTGGGGGTAGAAGCTGTTTAGAAGCCCCTTGGACCTAGACTTGACGCTCCGGAACCACTTGCCGTGCGGTAGCAGAGAGAACAGTCAATGACTAGGGTGGCTGGAGTCTTTGAGGGCCTTCTTCTGACACCGCCTGCTATAGAGGTCCTGGATGGCAGGAAGCTTGACCCCAATGATGTACTAGGCCGTGCACATTACCCTCTGTAGTGCCTTGCGGTCAAGGGCTGAGTAGTTGCCATACCAGGCAGAGATGTAGCCAGTCAGGATGCTCTCGATGGTGCAGCTGTAGAACCTTTTGAGGATCTGAGGACCCATGCCAAATCTTTTCAGTCTCCTGAGGGAGCAAAGGTCTTGTCGTGCCCTCTTCAAGGAACTTGAAGCTCTCAACCTGCTCCACTGCAGCCCCATCGATGAGAATGGGGGCGTGCTCGGTCCTCTTTTTCCTGTAGTCACAATCATCTCCTTTGTCTTGATCACGTTGAGGGAGAGGATCTTGTCCTGGCACCACACGGCCAGGTCTTTGACCTCCTCCCTATAGAGCGTCTCGTTGTTGATCAGGCCTACCACTGTTGTGTCATTGGCAAACTTAACGATGGTGTTGGAGTTGTGCCTAGCTGTGCAGTCATGAGTGAACAGGGAGTACAGGAGGGGACTGAGCACGCACCCCTGACGTGCCCCTGTGTTGAGGATCAGCGTGGCGGATGTGTTGTTACCGACCCTTACCACCTGGAGGCGGCCCGTCAGGAAGTCCTGGATCCAGTTGCAGAGGGAGGTGTTTAGTCCCAGGGTCCTTAGCTTAGTGATGAGATTTGTGAGCACTATGGTGTTGAACACTGAGCTGTAGTCAATGACTAGCATTCTCACATAGGTGTTAATTTTGTCCAGGTGGGAAAGGGCAGTGTGGAGTGCAATAGAGATTGTCTGTGGCTCTGTTGGGGCAGTATGCAAATTGGAGTGGGTCTAGGGTTTCCGGGATAATGGTGTTGATGTGAGCCATGACCAGCCTTTCAAAGCACTTCACGGCTACAGGAGTGAGTGCTACGGGTCGGTCGTCATTTAGGCAGGTTGCCTCAGTGTTCTTGGGCACAGGCACTATGGTGGTCTGCTTAAAACATGTTGTTATTACACTCGGACAGGGAGAGGTTGAACATTTCAGTGAAGACACTTGACAGTTGGTCAGCACATGCTCGCAGTACACGTCCTGGTAATCTGTCTGTGAATATTGACCTGTTTAAAGGTCTTTCTCACATCGGCTGCGGTGAGCATGATCACACAGTCTTCCGGGAACAGCAGGTGCTCTCATGCATGTTTCAGTGTTATTTGCGTCGAAGTGAGCATAGAAGTAGTTTAGCTCATCTGGTAGGCTAGTGTCACTGGGGAGCTATCGGCTGTGCTTCCCTTTGTAGTCTACAATGGTTTGCAGCTCTGCCACATCCAACGAGCGTCAGAGCCGGTGTAGTCCGATTCGGTCTTAGTCCTGTATTGATGCTTTGTCGGTTTGATGGTTCGTTGGTGGGCATAGTGGGATTTCTTATAAGCTTCCGGGCTAGAGTCCCGCTCCTTGAAAGCGGCAGCTCTAGTCTTTAGCTCAGTGCGGATGTTGCCTGTAATCCATGGCTTCTGGTTTGGGTATGTACGTACGGTCACTGTGGAGACGACGTCATCAATGCACTTATTTGATTCACTTTAAGCTACAAGCGCCCGCACTGTTAAATCTGAAGGCCTGAGGGCAGATTTTAGACCCCTGGCAACACATGATGGCTGAATATGATTGGATAAAAGATCTAACATAAAGACCAGCCCTCCAAATCTCAACCTGGGGCTGGAAGCAGTGCAACCAAGAGGAAAGCTATGAAATGAAGAGTATAACTCTTACCCTGGGGAATAATTTAGTACATATTTGTGGGAAAATATATTTAAAAAAAATATATATATATATTCTGATGATGTTTAGGCCAGTAGAGAAGGCCTTGCTGGCCCTGACTGCCCACCACTGCTGTTTGGCCATAATGACCATTGTTATGTTTGGAGGAAAAATGGGGAGGCTTGCAAGCCAAAGAACACCATCCCAACTGTGATTTTTATTTTATTTATTTTATTTAACCTTTATTTAACCAGGTAGGCAAATTGAGAACACGTTCTCATTTACAATTGCGACCTGGCCAAGATAAAGCAAAGCAGTTCGACACATACAACAACACATAGTTACACATGGAGTAAAAACAAACATATAGTCAATAATACAGTGAAATAAAAAAAATAAAAAATAAAAATAAGTCTATATACAATGTGAGCAAGTGAGGTGAGATAAGGGAGGTGGAAGGCAAACAGATATATGTATAAATAAATAAAAATATAAAAAGGCCATGGAGGCGAAGTGAGTACAACACAGCAAGTAAAATAAAAACTAAAAAAAACACTGGAATGGTTGGTTTGCATTGGAAGAAAGTGCAAAGTAGAGACAGAAATAATGGGGTGCAAAGGAGCAAAATTAATTAATAAATAAATACAGTAGGTAAAGAGGTAGTTGTTTGGGCTAAATTGTAGATGGGTTATGTACAGGTGCAGTAATCTATGAGCTGCTCTGACAGCTGGTGCTTAAAGCTAGTGAGGGAGATAGGTGTTTCCAGTTTCAGAGATTTTTGTAGTTCGTTCCAGTCATTGGCAGCAGAGAACTGTAAGGAGAGGCGTCCAAAGGAAGAATTGGTTTTGGGGGTGACTAGAGAGATATACCTGCTGGAGCGCGTGCTACAGGTAGGTGCTGCTATGGTGACCAGCGAGCTGAGATAAGGGGGGACTTTACCTAGCAGGGTCTTGTAGATGACCTGGAACCAGTGGGTTTGGCGACGAGTATGAAGCGAGGGCCAGCCAACGAGAGTGTACAGGTCGCAGTGGTGGGTAGTATATGGGGCTTTGGTGACAAAACGGATGGTGTGTGTGTCTGTGTGCATGCTTGGGGGTTGTCCGTGGAATTTCAGGAGTCTGAGGATTAAAGGAACCCAGACTAAGGACAGTGACTATCTATTCTACGTCAACACAATTCCTTGCGAGGGGAGTGCCTTGTTTCTAGGAACCAAAACATCTCAGCAGCATTCAGGTAAAGATTGAAGGTTGTCACAGCCTCAACCTTTTGGTTCTTTTCTCATGTGGATGTTCTGTTTTCTGACCTGAATTTCTCTTTCTGCCTTCCATCCCTCCACTCACTGGACACCACACTGAAAACAGGAATCTTTATGCCTGGTAATTATGTAAGTAAGTGATATACAGGACAATGACACTACATTTCTAGGGAAATAAACCATGACACAGGGTTGTGATGTGGATGAGATGTATAGATTCTCCACATGTCTGTCAGCTTCTATACTTACAGTAGTACACACATCTGTACAGGTTTGAGTACTTAGGGTTACCAGGGAAGTGGACACTATTCAGTGAAACAAACAATGACTTACCATAGTTATGCAGTTAGTAGAATATAAACATTACTTTCCCTCAGTTGGAAGATCTGCTATAAGCATAACCATTATCATCAAGGAATCATTAATCGAATTGTATCCACTATAACTGGAATTATTAGGGATAGGTTAGTTTGCATTTTCACTTGACTTAATAATGTGACTGGACTAAGCCATCTGTGCTCGTGCTGTGGCCTGCGTGTTGTCAGTGTATGGTGCCCATTCTGCTGGTGGTGCATTCATCTCTTAGTCACCCAGAAGCAGACGTCACCAGGATGACGGAGCGACAGACTGCAGTGGCCAGGTTGAAGGTGTCTCCTCCCTGCAGCAGCCCACAGATGGAAGATGAGGTCATTATTTGTTGTGGAGCTTTTCTGTTCTCTCTCTGTTCTCTCCCCGTTTTCTTTCTGTAATTCCAGGTGATGGTAGTCAGATGGTAAATTCATGGAAAGTTTGTATCACATCACTGCAAAGATAAATCAATTAAATTACAATACTATGCGTCTTTGCAGACTTTAGAAAAGAACAAGCATTATCCACCAATTAATTAAAAGGATGTGAAAAGAAGCAGTGTTCGTATAAGCGATTGGAAAGTGTCCAAATATAATAAGTGTGTGTTTATTTGTTTGTTTCTCATAAATCATCACTGTGTCCCATGCATCAACACAGTGAGTGATTTCTCCCACAGCATTTTTTATAGATGCTGTTGTGGACAGCAGGTGAGACTACAATGTTCAAAAGGTGTATAGTCTGAATAAACCCCCTGTTCAAAACAAATATACCCTGTAAACAATAGACAGGCAAAAGTGGGGCAACCTGTGCTGCTCTAGCCACTGTGGGTGGGCTGTGATTGCCATGGTGCCAGCCAGGTCCTCCAGATAAGCTGAGAACAATGAGGAGGTCATGGGGAAATCCTGTGTTTACATGCTTAGTGTACTCTGTGTGTGCTGTGTTGCAAACAGCTACCACAAATATAGGGTTCCCTTCACAGCAGCTAGTAGTGTCAGCAAGTCTCTCTCTCTCTCTCTCTCTCAATTCAATTCAATTCAAGGGGCTTTATTGGCATGGGAAACATGTGTTAACATTGCCAAAGCAAGTGAGGTAGATATTATACAAAAGTGAAATAAACAATACAAATTAACAGTAAACATTACACATACAGAAGTTTCAAAACAATAAAGACATCACAAATGGTATATTATATATATACAGTGTTGTAACAATGTACAAATGGTTAAAGCACACAAGTTAAAATAAATAAGCATAAATATGGGTTGTATTTACAATGGTGTTTGTTCTTCACTGGTTGCCCTTTTCTTGTGGCAACAGGTCACAAATCTTGCTGCTGTGATGGCACACTGTGGAATTTCTCCCAGTAGATATGGGAGTTTATCAAAATTGGATTAGTTTTCAAATTCTTTGTGGATCTGTGTAATCTGAGGGAAATATGTCTCTCTAATATGGTCATACATTGGGCAGGAGGTTAGGAAGTGCAGCTCAGTTTCCACCTCATTTTGTGGGCAGTGTGCACATAGCCTGTCTTCTCTTGAGAGCCATGTCTGCCTACGGCGGCCTTTCTCAATAGCAAGGCTATGCTCACTGAGTCTGTACATAGTCAAAGCTTTCCTTAAGTTTGGGTCAGTCACAAAGGTTCCTCTCTCTCTCTCTCTCTCTCTCTCTCTCTCTCTCTCTCTCTCTCTCTCTCTCTCTCTCTCTCTCTCTCTCTCTCTCTCTCTCTCTCTCTCTCTCTCTCTCTCTCTCTCTCTCTCTCTCTCTCCTCTCTCTCTCTCTCTCTCTCTCTCTCTCTCTCTCTCTCTCTCTCTCTCTCTCTCTCTCTCCTCTCTCTCTCTCTCTCTCTCTCTCTCTCTCTCTCTCTCTCTCTCTCTCTCTCTCTCTCTCTCTCATATTGATATCACAGACATCACTTCCTGTGCTAGTGTGCTTTTGCAATTGCTGTGCGTTGCAGTAAAAATACTATTGGCTTGGCTTTCCTCTCTCAAAATGTGCGCTATACTTACTGTGTTGACTTTGGGTCTTATCTCGCATTATTGAGGAATGTTTGTCTGAGAGGCAATGTTTATGGTTTTAAACAAAAATCCAAATATGTTGAGTTGTCCGCAAATTGACTGCATAGTTAGTGCTATGGGAGGTTGCTGTTGATCTCTGGCACACAGCCTTGCCCAAGACTAGTTCATTGGAGCTGTGGTTGTTTCTCCTTTGTTTTATTCAGCAACTGAAATGGCCAGAGAGGTGATGAGGTATAAATATTGTGCCCACATTTGAAAATGAATTCATTTATCTCTCTTTGCCTGATGGCCAGACAGCACCAGCAACATAGCTCTCATCTCAGAGTAGGAATTTACTGTTTTTATATGCCCTCACACTTAACATTGAGCAACTTAGCAAAAGAACAACTTACTGGTACTTCTACAGATTTCGATCTAGAGGTAATGGTCTAAATTGTGCTATATGTGGAATGGGACACAGGTCCACTTTGAGTTTTGATTCAATCAGTAATTATTTAGTTATCAATTATGTTGTAGCTATGCTTCTTCAATATAACTGTTTTGCTTGAAGGGTTTGATGTCAGAAACAAGAGTTATTTTCATAATTCCTGACTTTGTGGCTCACTTCAGTCTGCGCTAACAGTGGGCCTGCATGGTCCCGTCCCCCGTGGATGTAGCCTACCTTCAGGGGCAGTAGTAACCTAAAGCTCTGGGTTAAGAGGAGTGTGTGGTGCGCCCACCGCCACGGACACTACATTAGCACGTCAAAGCCTCCCCAGGCTCTGGATATATTTGGAAAGCCAATTTGGAATGACAAAGCGCAAACAGACACAGCTGATCCACAATATAGGCCTGGTTAAGTTCTTCCTCCCATGGACCAGCTGCTCCACTGACTCACCCATCCCACAGCAGCATCTCACAATATCTCACAGCAGCATCTCACAATAATTCACAATGTCCATGTAAAGAAAAGAGAGGGGATATTCATCCACGTGGGTAGCAACAGAGGAAGGGAAAGCAATTTTTTACACATTAAATAAATGTTCTTTCCCCATGTACTCTAAACATTCATCTGATTTAAAATCTGGGACAATTGAATGGTCCTCTCGGTTTAAAAAAATATTGGTTGTCTTGTAATTGTCAAAAGGTGCTTTCATCGAGAGAAAGTTATCTTTGGTGGTGAGTGACATTATTACCATTCTCCCTAGGCTAATGTAAATAGATGTGGCAGCTGAGATACAAACAGGCTGCTGTTTCTACTGAGTTTTATGACAGTATTTAGAATGGAAGTGATCCTTGTCTTGAGTGATTTCACCCAAGGCCGTTGTAGCTTCTGTCAGTTGGGACACTGTACATACCTTCCTCCTATTTGGGAGCACTGACACAAACTGGCTACGGGATTTGTCACTTCCCTCACTGTATTGTGTGCTGAATGACAGGATACCAGTTGGGACCTTAAGGTCACACCCAACATGTTTTCCTGGATTTGTGTTTGACGTCCAAATGGAAATGAACTGCTTCCTCCACTCTCAATTTCCAGCATGCCACATGCACCTGACCTATTAGACTAGAGCTACAGGAACACACACACACAGAGAGAGAAATTCAACTCCTAAATAATGAACATAGCCTAGTTCCTAAGACACACACAGAAAAAGACAAACGATGAGAAGTAGAACATGTATTGGATCTGCCCCAGTGGTGCAAGCAGTTCTTCTTGCTACAAGGGGGGCATTACATAAGTGGATTTGAGCCAGGGAGAAGGGGACTTGTTTGGAATCATTGATGCGGTGATCTATATCTGGAGCCTGAGCCCGGGGGAAATGGACGTGCACGGCTAAAAATAGCCCTAATACACCAGTTTGGGAAGCTTTGTTCCATTCCACTTTCCGGCCACAAGGAGACTAACTGAGCGTGCTCTTGAGAACTGCTTCTGATTGACCAATAACAGCACAGGCAGCGTGGGAGGGAGTGTGGGAAAAGAGAGAGGGGGATATGGAGGAGAAGAAAGGAGAGGATGTGGAAATAGGAAGAGGCTTGTAGTTCTGTGTTGTGAATGGCCAGTGAGGAATGGTACAGAAAGAAATGGTTGGCTCTAGTTAGATCAATTACATATGAAGATGCAATATTGAGTATACCAATACAAAAATACATGCAGTCCCCAACATTAGCCAATCATTACGGAAAGTCAGATCAGCCTTTGCATTATTGCTATTTCAGATGAATTTCATCATAGTTTACCACACATCAAATGAATTGTTTGTGGTACAATTACATTGTGTTCTAAGGAATTGTCAAACATGAAACACTTCTAAGTGGGCATTTTAAGGATCTCTGTCTTGATTCCTTGTCACAAGTAGTTACACGCCCACATAGCAACATTTTTTTAAAACAAGATAGCTGCAGAGTCCAGAGAGAAGTTGTCTCAAGGCCTCAGCTTGCTTCAGTTCGGCTGGCGCCTAACTCAGCCGAGCAAATCAAACAAGTGTGCTCATATACCACAGGAGGTTGTTGGCACCTTATTTGGGGAGGATGGGCTCGTGGTAATGGCTGGAGCAGAATCAGTAGAACAGCATCAAATACATCAAAAACATGATTTGAAGCCATTACATTCACGCCGTTCCAGACATTATTATGAGCCGTCCTCCCCTCAGTGGCTTGCCTCCCTTAAACCTCTCTAGGATATGTGGGATGGTAGCGTCCCACTTGGCCAATAGCCAGGTAAAATGTAGAGCGCCAAATTCAAAAAAATTATATAAAATCAAACTTTCATTAAGTCACACATGTAAGATACCAAATTAAAGCTACACTCGTTGTGAATCCAGCCACCATGTCAGATTTCAAAAAGGCTTTTCGGTGAAAGCATACGATGCTATTATCTGATGATAGCACAATGTCAACAAAGAGAGAGTAGTATATTTCAACCCTGCCGGCGCTACTCAAAACGCAGATATAAAATATAAAACATGCATTACCTTTGACAAGATTATTTTGTTGGCACTCCAATATGTCCCATAAACATCACAATTGGTCCTTTTGTTCGATTAATTCCGTCCATGTATATCCAAATTGTCCATTTATTTGGCGCGGTTGATCCAGAAAAAAACAGCTTCCAATTTGCGCAAAGTCACTACAAAATATCTCAAAAATTACCTCTAAACTTTGCCAAAACATTTCAAAGTACTTTTGTAATACAACTTAAGGTATTTGTAAACTTTAATGATCGATCAAATTGAAGACGGGTCTATCTGTTTTCAATACAGGAGAGCAACAAACTAACGCTACTTTTTTTTGTCTTGCGCAACTCTCAAACAGTACACATGACGTTACACTGCTTCCTGATGCCCTTCTTCTTCATTGCACAAATGAATAACCTCAACCTATTTCCTAAGACTGGTGACATCCAGTGGAAGCAGTAGGAACTGAGAACAGAGTGATTAGAAATCTGGCTTCCCAATGAAAACTCATTGAACAGACAGTGACTTTAAAAAAATAAAGAAATTAATGGTTAGTCCTCGGGGTTTTGCCTGCTACATAAGTTCTGTTATACTTACAGATATGATTCAAACAGTTTTAGAAACGTCAGAGTGTTTTCTATCCAAATCTACTAATAATATGCATTTCTTATATTCTGGAGATGAGTAGAAGGAAGTTGAAAAGGGTGCCCGCTATTTATCCAATAGTGAATTTGCTGCCCCCTATCCTAGAGAAGTTTTAAAAGACCTTCACTTGAAAAATGAGAAAAAAGCAGCAATAGTACTGTTTCTGCATTTTGAGACGCCGTAGCCACTTCCTCAAAATAGTCAGAATTAATCCAAGATAATTACACTCTTTTGGTATTTGTTTCGTTAGTTCGTTATTGACATAGTCCAAAAATGTTTTGCTTCTCAGCAATTATTTTTTTTATGACAGATTTTTTGAGTGATCTATTTATTAATTCTGACTATTTTGTGGAAGTGTATACTGGTAATGGTGTCTCAAAATGGTGCTATTGCCGCTTTTTAATTTTTTTTCAAGCAAAGGTCTTTTAAGGGAGTACCCAAGCACCCTCGTTCAGCTCGCATAGCCGAGTTCGGCTAGGCGCTAGCCGAACTGAAGCATGCAGACTCCTTTAAGTCACAGTCAACGCTGCTGCTGCAGATGTGGGGTTGGGTGGGTGGTATAAACCCAATCTCTGCCCATTGCCCCCAGAGAGGGGAGCAGAAACAAGAAGCCCAGCTGTCATTAACAATGGACCTGCCTCTCACCATCCAGGTCTCAAAAGGCCTCATTCACTCCCCATTTCACCAGGGACGCTTCCAATGGAGGCTCGCCAGGACATGCTCATGTGCAAAGCAGATAGGCAGACGTGTGTGTGTCTGCAGAGGCGTACGTACATGTGTCTGTATTGGGAGGAAAGATAGAGAATGTATTCTTGAGATGCATGATGCCACATAAAACCACTTAACAACATTTACTCTATACTGCACATACTTACTGAATGTTCATACTTCTTTCCTCCCTAAAATATTTAACTATCTGCATTATTGTAGAACTGCCCTCTCTACTTAGCAGTCATATGAGGAAACTAGACTTTGACCTTTAATTATGTCACAATCACCTCCAGGCTTTGGACCCTAATCACATCGATATGGGAGGAGGGGTCCTAGATCTGCTCTGGGCTGGCTTGGTCCCACCCAGCCAGCCCAGAAATCACAGGGTAGACTTATTTTCTCCTTTGACACGAAGTAGAACATATGTTAGATACCTCTCTTTCTTACTTTCAATGTATCTGTCTGACATACAGTGCCCTCCGCAATTATTGGGACAGTTAAGCATTTATTCTTCTTGTTCTCTATACTCCAAAAGTTTAGATTTGAAATCAAACAATGACTACGAGGTTAAAGTGCACACTGTCAGCTTTAATTTATGGGTATTCATCCATATCGGGTGAACTGTTTCGAAATTACAGCACTCTTTGTACATAGTCCCCCCATTTTAGGGGAGCTAAAGTATTGGAACAAATTCACTTATGTGTATTATAGTAGTAAAAAGTTAAGTATTTGGTCCCATATTCATAGCACGCAATGACTACTTGTGACTACAAATGTATAGAATATGTTTCTAAACACTTCTATATTAATGTGGATGCTACCATTATTACGAATAATCCTGAATGAATCGTGAATAATGATGAATGAGAAAGTTACAGATGCACAAATAGCATACCCCCAAGACATGCTAACCTCTCACCATTCCAATAACATGGGGAGGTTAGCATTTTGGGGGAGGGGGGGGGAGTATGATATTTGTGCGTCTGTAACTTTCTCACTCATCATTATTCACAATTCATTCAGGATTATCCGTAATTATGGTAGCATCCACATTCATGTAGAAGTGTTTAGAAACATATTCTATTGTTATTTACAATAAAAGTGTCTCCAAAATGACACAATATGGCTCCTGACCGCGACCGTGTGGTGCCAGGAAAACAACGTCTCCCTCAATGTGATCATGACAAAGGAGATGATTGTGGACTCCAGGAAAAGGAGGACCGAGCACGCTGTCACGAATACCACCGAAGGTGGCTCCCCTTCCTGTTCGGGTGGCGCTCGGCGGTCGTCGTCGCCGGTCTACTAGCTGCCATCGATCCCTTTTTCCTTTTCGTTTGTTTTTGTCTAATTGTTTTCACCTGTTCCTTGTTGGGGTTTTGGGATGGGTGTTATTTAAGTTCGTTTAGCCCGCTGGTGTTTGTGCGGGCTTGTTGTTATTTGACGTATGTGGTGTTTGTGTTCTTTTGGGTTTTCGCTGTCCGGTATTTTTAGTAACTATGGTTTTGGGTTTGTTTGCGCCTGTGTTTTGGGCTTCACCCATGTTTGTAACTGGTTACTTCACAGAGGACATTAAAGCGTTTTTCCCGTCAACCTTCTGCTCTCTGCGTCTGACTCCACACCCATCACTCTCCAGATGTTACACACGCCCCCATTCTCATCGACAGGGCTGCAGTGGAGCAGGTTGAGAGTTTCAAGTTCCTTGGCGTCCACATCACCAACAAACTAACATGGTCCAAGCACATCAAGACAGTCTGAAGAGGGCACGACAAAACCTATTCCACCTCAGGAGACTGAAAATATTTGGCATGGGTCCTCAGATCCTCAAAAGGTTTTACAGCTGCACCATCAAGAACATCCTGACGGGTTGCATCACTGCCTGGTATGGCAACTGCTCGGCCTCTGATCGCAAGGCACTACAGAAGGTAGTGCGTATGGCCCAGTACATAACTGGGGCCAAGCTTCTTGCCATCCAGGACCTCTATACCAGGCGGTGTCAGAGGAAGACCCTAAAAATTGTCAAAGACTCCAGCCACCCTAGTCATAGACCGGAGCGCCACGTCTAGATCCAATAGGCTTCTAAACAGCTTCTTCCCCCAATCCATAAGACTCCTGAACAGCTAATCAAATGGCTACCCAGACTATTTTCACCCTCCGCTACGCTGTTGCTACTCTCTGTTATTATCTATGCATAGCCATTTTAATAACCCTGCCTGCATGTACATACAGTGGGGCAAAAAAGTATTTAGTCAGCCACCAATTGTGCAAGTTCTCCCACTTAAAAAGATGAGAGAGGCCTGTAAGTTTCATCATAGGTACACTTCAACTATGACAGACAAAATGAGGGAAAAAAATCCAGAAAATCACATTGTAGGATTTTTAATGAATTTATTTGCAAATTATGGTGGAAAATAAGTATTTGGTCACCTTCAAACAAGCAAGATTTCTGTCTCTCACAGACCTGTAACTTCTTCTTTAAGAGGCTCCTCTGTCCTCCACTCGTTACCTGTATTAATGGCACCTGTTTGAACTTATCAGTATAAAAGACACCTGTCCACAACCTCAAACAGTCACACTCCAAACTCCACAATGGCCAAGACCAAAGAGCTGTCAAAGGACACCAGAAATTATTATTGTTGACAATGATGGCCTACCCTGGCCAAACGCTAACCCGGACGACGCTGGGCCAATTGCGCAGATATCACGAAATTGGGGAGAAAAAACTGGATTAAAGTAAAAAAGATTATAAAAAATGGACACTACATTATTTACCATTCATTTCTATTGGGCACCAAATCTTTTGAAACACAACCAAAACATAAGCAAATACATCCAACAAATGTGTGGAGTCACAAGCTTGATGTAGTCATTGCACGCTATGAATATGGGATCAAATACTTGAATTCTTACTACTTTAATAGACATAAGTGAATTTGTTCCAATACTTTTGCTCCCCTAAAATGGCGGGACTATTGTATGTACAAAAAGTGCTGTAATTTCAAAATGGTTCAACCACTATGGATGAAAATGCCCTCTAATTAACCTGTTGGGGATGGGGGCGCTGTTTAGACTATTTATGCTAATGTGGCTAATTTTTTAAACGGCTTCCCACAAAATCCTTGATCGTACAATATGCATATTATTATTATTATTGGATAGAAAACAGTCTATAGTTTCTATAGGAGTTGAAATTTTGTCTCTAAGTGGAACAGAGCCCATTCTACAGCAATTTCCCTGACATGGAGTCAGATTTGAGAAATGTTGGCCACTTTTCTGAAGTCAGTTAAAAGGGCACTGTCGTTGCTATGACTATACGGACACTTCTTACGTCTTCCCCTGGATGCCTTTACGTGATGACGATTCCAACGGGGTCGATTGCTCGTTCACAGGCCCTACAAATGAAAAAAACCTTTAGCTAGCAAGTCTTTTCTTGCTGCGTAACGCGCGTGGAAGACACCGACCCTCTCCTGTTCCAAGCGTTAGTTTAGCCTGTTATATTTCTCCGGTCATCTTTTCACTCGTTATAGGAGTTAAAAACATCATAAGGTAGTTAATTTAAAGCGTTTTATAGCAATTTATATCCGTTTAGTGCGATTTTGGGACATTTATTTTTGCAACGATGTGAAAAGTTGGGCATGCTTTTCAGTTCATCCCGAACTCAGTTGACATTTCCACATGGCAAGAGGACAGCTTTCCACCAAAAGACGATTTCTCCCAAGAAAGGATCCTTTGCCCAAGATACTGATGGAAGAACAGCTCAAGGTAGGACATTTTTATTATGATAAATCGTGTTTCTGTCGAAACATTTTAGTGGCTTAGGACGCCATGTTTTTTGACGTAGCTTCGCTTGGCGCAAACTGTATTGAAAAGTAAGGATAAATTAAAAAATGTAATAACGCAATTGTATTAAGAATTAAATTGTCTATCAATCCCTGTCCACCCTATATTTTTTAGTCACGTTTATGAGTATTTATGTATAAGAGTAGATCACTGTCTAAGTGGCGCAAGGACATTTTCTGACCAGCTGAGCTACATTTCACATTGTCTAACCATGATTTTGGTGGCTAAATATAAACATTTTCGATCAAACTGTATATGCATGTTGTAATGTGATGTTACAGGAGTGTCATCGGAAGAATTCTGAGAAGGTTAGTGAAAAAATTAATATCTTTTGGCGATGTTGACTTTTATCGCTCACTTTGGCTAGAATCAATGCTGGGCTGCTAATTGCTATGTGCTAAGCTAATATAACGATTTATTGTGTTTTCGCTGTAAGACACTTAGAAAATCTGAAATATTGTCTGTATTCACAGGATCTGTGTCTTTCGATTCGTGTATGCTGTGTATTTTTACGAAATGTTTGATGATTAGTAGTTAGGTAAACACGTTGCTCATTGTAATTATTCTAGTCCATTTGTGATGGTGGGTGCAATTGTAAACTATGCCATATACCTGAAATATGCACTTTTTTCTAACAAAACCTATCCCATACCATAAATATGTTATCAGACTGTCATCTAATGAGTTTTTTTGTTGGTTAGGGGCTATAAATATCTTAGTTTAGCCGAATTGGTGATGGCTACTGGTGTTGGTGGACAAATAAAAGATGGTGGATTATGCTAATGTGTTTTTAGGTAATAGATGTACATCTTTACATATTGTGTCTTCCCTGTAAAACATTTTAAAAATCGGACATGTTGACTGGATTCACAAGATCTGTGTCTTTCATTAGCTGTATTGGACTTTAATGTGTGAAAGTTAAATATTTTAAAAAAATACTTTTTTTGAATTTCGCGGCACTGGTTTTTCAGTGGGGGGGGGGGGGGTGTGCCGCTAGCGCCACGCTGATCCTATACAGGTTAAAGCTGTCAGTCTGCACTTTAACCTCATAGTCATTGTTTTATTTCAACACAAACTTTTGGAGTATACAGGCAACAGAATAAAACATTAGAGTTAGAGAGGGCACTGAGAGTTAGAGAGGGCACTGTAAATATGACAGAATTTAGATTTCTCTTTCTCACGATCATTAGGCAGTTTAGGTTTATGATAGTTTGTGTCTGAGGAAGTGCATGACAGAGCGTGTGTCTGGGAGACAGAGTAGAGACTAGACGTGTGACGTGTGTGTGTGTGTTTGATGGTGTTTTATGTACATGGCAGTCCCATAGGAAACTCTAAAGAGAGGTCTTTCTCATACAATACAAGCACAGGCCAGTGTTCCCCTGGGAGTCCACCAGCCTCACGTACCCCTCCACCGCTTCCACCAGGAACTCCTCCTTCACATACACACATAAGCACACCCTCTTACACACATATGCGCATGCACATACACTACAGGAGGTTGGTGGCACCTTAATTGGGGGAGACGGGCTCATGGTAATGGCTGGAGCAGAATTGTATCAAATACATCAAACACATGGTTTCCATTATGAACCGTCCTCCCCTCAGCAGCCTCCATTGACATACACACATATGCATGTGCACACACACATAGCGTGCCCCTCTCCTTCACACTCAGCTGTCCACAATGCCCTCCCTCTGTTTATTCATCTCGACCCTGGCAATGATACCAATCTCATTCTATATCAACTACACAAACTTAATCACTCCCTCTCTTCCCCTGAAAAACTATGTTTTCCTTCTTTTCTATTCTTCCATTCTTTCCATTCTGTAGACTCAGTAGAATATTTTGGTTTGGAAAAATAGAAGTCATACTGAGACAAGTAGTGGCCCTGAGAAAACTGAAATTGACATCTCTATTCATGCACATAGGCATAATCCTGTTGATGTTGAAATTGAATCCAAACAAAGAGATACAATACCAGTCTTCTTCAAAGAAGCCACCCTTTGCCTTGATGACAGTTTTGCACACTCTTGGCATTCTCTCAACCAAATTCACCTGGAATGCTTTTCAAACAGTCTTGAAGGAGTTCCCATATATGCTGAGCACTTGTTGGCTGCTTTTCCTTCACTCTTCAGTCCAACTCATCCCAAACCATCTCAATTGGGTTGAGGTCGGGTGATTGTGGAGGCTAGATCCCCTGATGCAGCACTCCATCACTCTCCTTGGTCAAATAGCTCTTACATAGCCTGGAGGTGTGTCGGGTCATTGTCCTGTTGAAAAACAAATGATAGTACCACTAAACACAAATCAGATGGGATGGCGTATCGCTGCAGAATGCTGTGGTAGCCATGCTTGTTAAGTGTGCCTTCAATTCTAAATAAATCACTGACAGTGTCACCAGCAGAGCACCCTCCCACCATAACACCTCCTCCTCCATGCTTCACCGTGGGAACTACACATGCAGACATCATCCATTCACCTACTCTGCATCTCACAAAGACACGGCAGTTGGAACCATAAATCAAAAATTTGGATTCATCAGACCAAGGACAGATTGACACCATTCTAATGTCCATTGCTCGTGTTTCTTGGCCCAAGCAAGTCTCTTCTTATTATTGGTGTACTTTAGTAGTGGTTTCTTTGCAGCAATTCGACCATGAAGGCCTGATTCATGCAGTCTCCTCTGAACAGTTGATGTTGAGATGTGTCTGTTACTTGAACAATGTGAAGCATTTATTTGGGATGCAATTTCTGAGGCTGGTAACTCTAATGAACTTATCCTCTGCAGAAAAGGTAACTGGGTCTTCCTTTCCTGTGGCGTTCCTCATGAGAGCCATTTTCGTCATAGCGCTTGATGTTTTTTGCGACTGCACTTGAAGGAACTTTCAAAGTTCTTGAAATTTTCCAGATTGACTGCCCTTCATGTCTTAAAGTAATGATGGACTGTTGTTTCTCTTTGCTTATTTGAGCTGTTCTTTCCATAATTTGGACTTGGTCTTTTACCAAATAAGGCTATCTTCTGTATACCACCCCTACCTTGTCACAACACAACTGATTGGCTCAAGCGCATTAAGAAAGAAAGAAATTCTGGCTCAAGCGCATTAAGAAAGAAAGAAATTCCACAAATTAACTTTTAACAAGGCACGTCTGTTAATTAAAATGTATTCCAGATGACTACCTAATGAAGCTTGTTGAGAGAATGCCAAGAGTGTGCAAAGCTGTCATCAATGCAAAGGTTGGCCACTTTGAAGAATCTCAAATATAAAATAAGTTTAGATGTTTTGGTTACTACATGATTCCATATGTGTTATTTCATAGTTCTGATGTCTTCACTATTATTCTACAATTTAGAAAATAGTAAAAATAATGAAAAACCTAAGTAACAACTTTAAAAATTTGCTATCCGAGCAGCTAACCGATCGCTGCAGCTGTACATAGTCCATCTGTAAACTACCCACCCAATTTTACCTACCTCACCCCCATACTGCTTTTATTTATTTATTTACTTTTCTGCTCTTTTGCACACCAGTATCTCTTCTTGCACATGATCATCTGATGATTTATCACTCCAGTGTTAATCTGCTAAATTGTAATTATTCGATTTATTGCCTACCTCATGCCTTTTGCACACATTGTATATAGATTCTCTTTTTTCTACCATGTTATTGACTTGTTTATTATTTACTCCATGTGTAACTCTGTGTTGTTGTCTGTTCACACTGCTATGCTTTATCTTTGCCAGGTCGCAGTTGCAAATGAGAACTTGTTCTCAACTAGCCTACCTGGTTAAATAAAGGTGAAATAAAATAAAAAATAAAAATGTGTGTCCAAACCTTTTACTAGCACTGTATATATATTTGTTTTTATATAACTTCATAAGATTAATGTCTATGACCATAACTTGATGGCTTAATAAAAAGGATTGTGTACATCAAGGGACATGATCATGTAGTTGCATCAACACCCAACCTAGTCAAAACCATCAGAACGCTCAACAGTTTGTACAGTATGTAAATGAGTAAATTATGAAAAAAACTGTGTGTGATCGTATTTATGCTTATGGGGATTTCACTGGTCTTTATAAATGTATTTAGTGTTATTACTTTTTTCTCATAAAAAAAACATACGGAACGTTGTAAGGCAACCAACGCAACATTATATCACCTATGTTATTTACATTGTCTCCATTAGGATATCTGTTTCATCCCAGCAATATTCCTACATACGGCTAATCTTTACCTGCTGTATTATACCATGCTCACTTCTTCCTTGGACTTCCCAGGAGGTCCACAAAGTGACACCAAGCATTAGCACCTCTCCCACACCTGGTCTTCTCTATAAATCCCTTTTATAGATAGGATGTGTGGGATTCCCCATAATGGTTTAGATTGCCTTCAAATAGATTCCTCTCTCAGTTATTGTCTTTTCAAATTGCATTTATTGGTTTCGTGCTGCTACAATATCAATAATGGCAATCTATCCAATCCATCCTATTGTTACTAGCTGTCTCGTTTGGAGTATTTTATCAATCATTGACAAAGTAACAACAAAAGCAAGCCATCCTGCTTCCTTCAGCCTTTAAACACCTTCCTTTGCCACACACACACACACACACACACACACACACACACACACACACACACACACACACACACACACACACACACACACACACACACACATACACACACACACACACACACACACACACACACACACACACACACACACACACACACACACACACACACACACACACACACACACACACACACACACACACACACACACACACACAGGGAAATTGAAAGTCTGCTATTGAACCCCGGCAATATCAGTGCCCATCCGCATCCTCAGAGAGACAATAATAGGAAGTGATTATTAACAAGGTCTACGACAGCCATCCCTTCACTGGAAACACTGCAATTCCTTCCAGAGCAACATGCCTCTTTCAAACCAGAGGGTGGGCGGGTGACAACTAGAGACTCCTCCTGAAACTATTATGTTCCAGGAAAAAGCCAGATACAAAGCCATAAAGCTTGAAAAGGTGGAGTCTCACTTGTGCTCAAATAAGTTGTTTCTGTTTGGAAAAAAACAATAGCAATGTAGTGTTTTTAGGCAGCCAGAGGCATTTGCACTCACAGCAAAAATGCAATTCACCCCATGGTTGGGGTGAACCATGATACTATATTGGAGAGCTTTCAGCTGCTGTGGTGCTCTAGGCTAGATTAGATTGTGCCCGCTTCCTAATATGTGTTACATACCAGAAAAATGACATTCATAAACAAGCTTTAGGATAAACGTTTCCATGTGAATCTAATATTTGATAATAATCCTCAGGTAATTCTATAAGGGACATGATCATGACAATACAGCCAGCACATAGCCTATAATACAGCATCTTAACAATCTTCTATATGTGTCTGTAGAACGTGTGGAAAACAACTAGGGCTTCATCATTTATTTAAACATTTTTATTTAACTAGGCAAGTCAGTTTAGAACAAATTCTTATTTACGATGACGGCCTATCCCGGCTGACTTTGGGCCAATTGTGCACCGCCCTATGGGACTCCCAATCACAGCCAGCTGAGATACAGCTTGGCTTTGAACCAGGTTACTGTAGTGCACTAAGATGCAGTGCCTTAGACCGCTTCGCCACTCTGAAGCCCCAGGAATAACTTCTCTCTCGTCTTGTAATTAATGTTTTTTGGGGATGTGTAAATATAGTTCCTCGCTCTTTTAGCCAATTACATAGAACATAGACGGCAGTAGTCAGCAAAAATGTCCGTGTTCAGGGACTCACAGAAACACGAGAGATGACCTTCTGAGTTTCATGTCCCCTCCTTTTCCCCACAACAGGGATTTGTTTATTATGTCATTGGTTCCTGCCTATTTCCAGGGACTAGTTGGGATACTTTGGAATCATGCGTGAACTCAAGCCTTCAATTTTCTCCTCCATAACTAGCTTTCAAGATGCACATAATGTTCTGAGAACCATTATGTTGCTTAGAGCTTGGTGAGAGTGTGGTTGTCCTATGGTTATTTTGCATACAGCCTTTCCACAATGTTCTGGGAATGGTGCAGGATAGTTACTTGACTTTGGAACATTCTCAGCACATTTACGGAACTTGACAAAATAACATAATTTTCTTGGTATTTAACTTTAACAGAACGTATCCTAAACGTTCAAACATAGTTACATTGAATTACATGTTTGGTCATGTTCTAGGAACGTTTTCCAACTGGTTTGACATTGGGAATGTTCTCAAATAGTTAAGAGAATGTTAAGAAACAACATTCTTGTCACGTTCTGACCATAGTTCTTGTGTGTTTTACTTGTTTTAGTGTTGGTCAGGACGTGAGCTGGGTGGGCATTCTATGTTGTGTGTCTAGTTTGTCTATTTCTATGTTTGGCCTAATATGGTTCTCAATCAGAGGCAGGTGTTTTGTGTTTAGGTGGCTTGTATTGTGTTGGGGATTGTGGGTGGTTGTTTCCTGTCTTTGTGTTCGTTTCACCAGAGAGGACTGTTTCGGTTTGCCACGTTTGTTATTTTGTATTTTGTAAGTGTTCACGTTATTCGTCTTTATTAAATCATGTTGAGCACAAACTACGCTGCGTCTTGGTCCGATCCCTGCTACACCTCCTCTTCAGACGAAGAGGAGGAAGGCTGCCGTTACAATTCTTCTCTGGGAATTTCAGTACTTCAGCATAACATTTTCTACAGGTTCCCTCATGGTTCTATTTAAAGTCATGTTCTCAGAAAATTAACCTGTCTAGGATGAGGGTGCCGCTAGCGGCACTCCCCCCCCACCCCCACTGAAAAGGCAGAGCCGCGAAATTCAAAAAAAAATATTTTTTTTAAATATTTAACTTTCACACATTAAAGTCCAATACAGCTAATGAAAGACACAGATCTTGTGAATCCAGCCAACATGTCCGATTTTTAAAATGTTTTACAGGGAAGACACAATATGTAAAGATGTAAATCTATTACCTAAAAACACATTAGCATAATCCACCATCTTTTATTTGTCCACCAACACCAGTAGCTATCACCAATTCGGCTAAACTAAGATATTTATAGCCCCTAACCAAGAAAAAAACTCATCAGATGACAGTCTGATAACATATTTATGGTATGGGATAGGTTTTGTTAGAAAAATGTGCATATTTCAGGTAGATGGCATAGGTTACAATTGCACCCACCGTCACAAATGGACTAGAATAACTACATAGAGCAACGTGTTTACCTACTTACTAATCATCAAACATTTCGTAAAAATACACAGCATACACTAATCGAAAGACACAGATCCTGTGAATACAGACAATATTTCAGATTTTCTAAGTGTCTTACAGCGAAAACACAATAAATCGTTATATTAGCATAGCACATGTGCAAACATTACCCCAGCATTAATTCTAGCCAAAGTGAGCGATAACGTAAACATCGCCAAAATATATTATTTTTTCACTAACCTTCTCAGAATTCTTCAGATGACACCCCTGTAACATCACATTACAACATGCATATACAGTTTGTTCGAAAATGTGCATATTTAGCCACCAAAATCATGGTTAGACAATGTGAAATGTAGCCCAGCTGGTGAGAAAATGTCCGTGCGCCATATTAGACAGTGATCTACTCTTATACATAAATACTCATAAACGGGACTAAAAAATATAGGGTGGACATCGATTGATAGACAATTTAATTCTTAATACAATCGCGGAATTACATTTTTTTAATTATCCTTACTTTTCAATACAGTTTGCGCCAAGCGAAGCTACGTCAAAAAACATGGCGTCCTAAGCCACTAACATTTTTCGACAGAAACACGATTTATCATAATAAAAATGTCCTACTTTGAGCTGTTCTTCCATCAGTATCTTGGGCAAAGGATCCTTTCTTGGGTCTAATCGTCTTTTGGTGGAAAGCTGTCCTCTTGCCATGTGGAAATGCCAACTGCGTTCAGCATGAACTGGAAGCGTGCCCACTGATTCACAGCGTTTCAGAAATAAATGTCCCAAAATCGCACTAAACGGATATAAATTGCTATAAAACGCTTTAAATTAACTACCTTATGATGTTTTTAACTCCTATAACGAGTCTTAACATGACCGGAGAAAGATTACTCCCAACACTAATGCTTGGAACAGGTGCGGGTCGGTGTCCTCCACGCGCATAACGCAGCTCCAAAAGACTTACTAGCTACAGGGTTTTTTAATTTATAGTGTCTGTGAACGCGCAATCGACCCCATTCAAATCGTCATCACGTAAAGGCATCCAGGGGAAGACGTAAGCAGTGTCCGTATACTCATAGGAATAACATTGGCCTTAAAACTGACACCAGAACAGTGGCCAACATTTCTGAAATCTGACTCCATGTCAGGGAAATTGCTGTAGAATGGGTTCTGTTCCACTTAGAGACAAAATTTCAACTCCTATAGAAACTATAGACTGTTTTCTATCCAATAATAATAATAATATGCATATTGTACGATCAAGAATTTTGTGGGAAGCCGTTTCAAAAATTACACGATTAGCATAAATAGTGACAACAGCGCCCCCAGCCTCAACAGGTTAAGAAAACTTTCCATAAAAACCACAAGAAAACATTTGTAACGTTCATAGAAAGTTCTAAGAATGTTAGGGAGTGAACGTTATTTATAATAAGGGTTACATGGAGAAAATCGGACAGCTCTGAAATGAAAATGGATGGCCCTCCCTTCAGTGTAATACATTTGACCTAAACCCTCCCTAAATGCTTGAAAAACACAATTTTGACCCTCCCCTAATCCCAAAATAAGAATTATCACAAAGTGGATAGCAAAGAACATGTCTTCCATTTACCCTCACTTCTTGGACAGACCAGAGCCTTAGCAGATTTAGAAACTGTTCTTTGTGCTGTAAGGATTACATAGTTACACAGGAATTTTGGTAGCATACAGGGCTGCGGGCCAGAAGGTCGTGGGTTCGCAGACCACCGTGGACAAGAGAAGGGGTGGAAAGATCTACTTTATAGTAAAATAATTGCATGAATCTATTTGCAGGTCCAAGAAAAAAATTGCCTTTATTAAAGATGTCATGCCATTCTATGTAATTTGACATATTAGCGGAATCTGTTTTATACCACACAAATTAACGAAATTACAGGCTAAGAATGGAGAGGGAGATAGGCCTATGTGTTCATCTTACCAAATTTCTCAAAAGCCAAATCAGTGTGTCTTGTTTGCAACAAAACTGTCCGTGTTTGCAAATAATTAAATCTCAGACGTAATTAGGAATCTGAGCATGCTACTGTACTTTCAAAAATTAGTCCAACCATTCCACCGCAGACAGTAGCCCGACTGACGCATAAAATATTACAGTGCGAAAACAGGTTTTTAGCTCTTTTTGCAAATTTATAAAAAAACAATAAATAAATAAATAAGTAAATAACACATGAAATACGTAATACTTATAGTCTGAATACTGATGTAAATGTTATATTTAAGTTTTTTATCTGTAATACATTTGCAGAAATGTCTAAAAAACAGTTTTTGCTTTGTCCTTTGGGGTTTTGTGTAAAGATTGATGTGCACAATTTTAGAATAAGGCTGTAATGTAACACAATTTGGAAAAAGTCAAGAGGTCTCTGTCACACCCTGATCTGTTTCACCTGTCTTGTGTGTGTCTCCACCCCCCTCCACCCCCTTTTTCTCTCTAGTCCCTGTTTTCTAGTTTTCCCGGTTTTGGGCATTCTGCCTGCCCTGAGCCTGCTTGCCGTTCTGTACCTTGTGACACTGCCCTGGATTACTGAACTCTGCCTACCTTTCGGACTCTGCTCTGGATTACTGACCAGCCCAGCAGCTGCCTACGGATCTCGATTCGCTCATCGCCTTGACCATCCGGATTGATGGACGGCTACAGGAATGTATGAGGGAGAGGAGGTCTGATTCCGGTACCAATCGCTCGCCCAAGGGTCCCATCTTGCCTCTGAGGAACTACGGATGTCCCAGACGTGTACGTCCCCGAGAGGATCCGAGCTTACCCGAGTTCCCCCGAGAGTCTCCGAGGTCTGCCTACTTGCCTTTTTCGGAGAGCTAGGCTGTCTCCAGCTGAACATTTGTCAGTATTGCAGAACTGCTGGTCATTATGTGTCTATCTGTCCTTTAAAGAGACCAGGCTCATCAGTAGGTACGAGTACTCTGGTGGGGCATATGGAGAGTTTTTCTTCTCCACTTACTCGCACCCCTCTCCATGCCATCCTGCAGTGGAGCGACCAGTCTAAATCTCTCCATGTTCTCATTGACTCTGGGGCCAACGAGAGTTTCATAGATGCCACCCTGTTGTCTGAGCTGCGCATCCCCTCTTGGCCCCTCTCCAGTACCCTGGACGTTAGAACACTGGATGGGGGCTCTATAGGCAGGGTTACCCACAATACTACTCCTATCCACCTGTGTGTCCGGTAACCACAATGAGTCTATACAGTTTATGCTCATCAAGTCTCCTTAGGTTCCCGTGGTATTGGTGTTTTCTTGGCTCCAGCACCACAATCCCCTAATCAAATGGACTGGAGCCCGTTCTGCCATTCCCACTGCCTGAAGTCGGTGCAGCCTGCCTTGGGACGTCTTCCTGTGGACTCAGAAGAAGCCTCGGACCTTTCCGCTGTTCCAGCGGAGTACCAGGATCTCCGGGAGGTTTTCAGCAAGGCCCGGGCCACTTCGTTTCCTCCGCATCAACCCTCTCCTGGGCACTACACCACCCCGGGGATGGCTGTATTCACTGTCGGGTCCGGAGACCAATGCTATGGAGACGTACATCGAGGACTCCCTGGCTGCAGGGGGTATCAGTCCTTCTGCCTCCCCTGCCGGCACAGTGTTCTTCTTTGTGGAGAAGAAGCACAAAACTCTGCGCCCATGCATCGACTACCGGGGCCTCAATGACATTACGGTTAAGAACCGCTACCTTCTACCACTCTTTGCCTCGGCTTTCGAGGCGCTCCAGGGGGCCACTATCTTCTCTAAGTTAGAACTGCGGAACGCCTACCACCTGGTACGGATACAGGATGGTGACGAGCGGAAGACAGCCTTCAACACTGCTAGCGGACACTATGAGTACCTGGTGATGCCATTCGGTTTGACCAATGCTCCTGCTTTGTTCCAGGCCCTGGTTATGGACGTTCTTCGGGATATGTTAATCGGGTTCGTATTCATCTACCTCGACGACATCCTCGTCTTTTCCCGCTCGGTTCAAGAACACGTTCTCCACGTCCAACAAGTCCTCCAGCATCTCCTGGAGAACCAGCATTTTGTCAAAGCTGAAAAATGCAAGTACCATCGCTCCACCATCTCCTTCCTTGGATACATCATCACTGCTAGGAATGTGCAGATGGATCCGGAAAGGTGAGAGCGGTGGTGAATTGGCCCCAACCCACATCCATATTGCAGCAGCAACGTTTCTTAGGATTCTATTGCCATTTTATCCGGAGTTACAGCACCCTGGATTCCCCCCTGTCAGCACTTACCTCTCCCAAGGTCCCGTTCACGTGGTCCCCAGCTGCTGACCGAGCGTTCCTATACCTTTGGCACCACTTCACCACAGCTCCCATATTGATCCTTCCGGACCCGTTCCATCAGTTTGTGGTGGAGGTAACGTAGCATCTTTTTCCCAGAACGTCCGGATATTTTTATGACACTCAACTATTCTGACCAAATAACTATTCATAAACGTTACTAAAAAATACATGTTGTATAGGAAATGATAGATACACTAGTTCTTAATGCAATCGGCGTGTTAGAATTCTAAAAATAACTTCATTACGACATCCAGCTTAGTTATAGTGAGAGAGTGCCCAAAATCTGGGCGCAAACTAATAGTACACATGTTCGACAGATATATGAAATAGCATCATAAAATGGGTCCTACTTTTGATGATCTTCCATCAGAATGTTGTACAAGGAGTCCTTTGTCGGGAACAATCGTTGTTTGGTTTTAGAATGTCCTCTTCTCCAGTCAATTAGCACGGAAAGCTAGAAAAGTGGCGCGAAGCTCTCCTTCGTGAACAAACGCAGACAAAGCAACACGCCTAACGTCCCGAAAAAATTTCAATAATCTAATAAAACTATATTGAAAAAACATACTTTACAATGATATTGTCACATTTATCAAATAAAATCAAAGCCGGAGATATTAGTCGTCTATAACGACAGCTTTTCAGAAGGCAATACCAGGTCCCTTCTCGCGCGTTCCAGAAAACAGGAAATTGGTGTCACGTCATGCCAAGAGCTTTTATTCAACCTCAGATCATGTTATACACTCCATTTCTTCTCTCACTGCCTGTTGACATCTAGTGGAAGGCGTATGAAGTGCATGTATACTAATACATATCAAGCACATTTATAGGCAGGCCCTAGAACAGAGCATCGATTTCAGATTTTCCACTTCCTGTCAGGAAGTTTGCTGCAAAATGAGTTCTGTTTTACTCACAGATATAATTCAAACGGTTTTAGAAACTAGAGAGTGTTTTCTATCCAATAGTAATAATAATATGCATATTGTACGAGCAAGAATTGAGTACGAGGCCGTTTGAAATGGGCACCTTTTATCCAGGCTACTCAATACTGCCCCTGCAGCTCAAACAGGTTAAAGTATGTTCATGTTTCATTTCCTCTGATTAACCTACCCTTTGGAATGACTTCAATATCAACAGAAATGTACATGATTGTCACGAATTCCGCCGAAGTCGGTCCCTCTCCTTGTTCGGGCGGCGTTTGGCAGTCGACGTCACCGGCCAAGTTATTCCCTCTGCTAGGCAATCAAACAAGCAAATGGTCATTATAGAGACAAAGTGGAGTTGCAATTCAACCGCTCAGACACGAGACGTATGTGGGCAGGGTTTATAGACAATCACAGACTACAAAAAGAAAACCAGCCACGTCACGGACACCGACGTCTTGCTTCCAGACAAACTAAACACCTTCTTTGCTCTCTTTGAGGATAATACAGTGCCACCGACGTGGCCCGCTACCAAGGACTGTGGGCTCTCCTTCTCCATGGCCGGTGTGACTAAGACATTTAAATATGTTAACCCTCGCAATCTGCCGGCCCAGACGGCATGCGCAGACCAGCTGGCTGGTGTGTTTACGGTGTCACTTCTGCCGAAGTCGATTACGGTGTCACTTCTGCCGAAGTCGATGCCTCTCCTTGTTTGGGTGGTGTTCGGCGGTAGACGTCGCCGGTCTTCTAGCCATCGCCGATCCATTTTTCATTTTCCATTTGTTTCGTCTCGTTTTCCCATACACCGGGTTCTCATTTCCCTCATTATGTGTTGTGTATTTAACCCTCTGTTTCCCCCATGTCTTTGTGTGGTATTGTTAATCTGTTTTCATGTATGCGCACGCTAGGCTGGTTGCGCTGGGTTATGTTCAACCCGTATTGTTATTTCGTGTTTGTTTGTGTCGTGTGCTTTTGGTTCGCCAAATAAAAGGCTCCGTTTTGCTACCAAATATCTGCTCTCCTGCACCTGACTTCCTACAACCCTTCACGCATACCTTGACATACAGACATATCTCCCTATATCGCCACCATGGTTCCTGTACCCAAGAAGGAAAAGGTAACTGAACTAAATGACTATCGCCCCGAAGCACTCACTTCTGTCATCATGAATTGCTTTGAGAGGCTAGTCAAGGATCAGATCACCTCCACCTTACCTGTCACCCTAGACCCATTTCAACTTGCTTTACCGCCCCAATAGGTCCACATGCGATGCAATCATGCGATAACACTGCACACTGCCCTATCCCATCTGGACAAGAAGAATACCTATGTAAGAATGCTCTTCATTGACTATAGCTCAGCATTCAACATCATAGTACCCTCCAAGCTCATCATTAAGCTTGAGGCCCTGGGTCTCAACCCCACCCTGTGTAACTGGGTCCTGGGCTTCCTGACGGGCCGCCCCCAGGTGGTGAAGGTAGAAAACAACATCTCCCCACAAGGGGGCATGCTCAGCCCCCCCTGTACTCCCTGTTCACCCATGAATGTGTGGCCATCCACGCCTCCAACTCAAGTTTGCAGACGACACAACAGTAGTGGGCTTGATTACCTGATAAAACTCTGTTGAAAAAACCTACTTTTTGATGTTATTATCATATGTATCAAATAAAATCAGAGCCGGAGATATTCGCCGTGTAAACCGAACGCTTTTCAGAAGACAATGTCGAGTTCCGCCGCGCGCCTTCGAAGACAAACTAAATTCCGGACCTGTCACTCCAAAAGCTCTTGTTCGGCCTCAGATCAAGCTAGACACCCCATTCCACCTTCCACTGCCTGTTGACATCTACTGGAAGGCGTATGAAGTGCATGCATATCGATAAATAAAAGCCAGTTGAATAGGCAGGCCCTGAAACAGAGCCTCGTTTTCAGATTTTTCACTTCCTGTATGGAAGTTTGCTGCAAAATGAGTTCTGTTTTACTCACAGATATAATTCAAACAGTTTTAGAAACTTCTGAGTGTTTTCTATCCAATAGTAATAATAATATGCATATTGTATGATCTAGAAAAGAGTACGAGGCCGTTTCATTTGGGCACGATTTTTTCCAAAGTGAAAACAGCGCCCCCCTATTGACAAGATTAATTATCTCATTGCATTGGTCAGGGCTTAAATTCCTATTTCACTGGTTCAAAGTACAAAACAACAACAATAAATCAGCCATTAACAAGTGAGGCCGAAATGTGCCTTTGAGAACGACACATATGCCACATCCTGAATGGCTTAATGGTCATGAATAATTAGGGCATTCTCTTACAGAGGAGATGTCTCTTTCTACCAAACAGCCCTACAAAGAATGAACGACAGACAGAACATTTTGGAAGCAAAAATGGGTGGGGCAGTCTCTTTTTAACTGGGAGAGGAGTATTCATAGAGATTGGACAGTAGCCTGTAATCCCCCTACACCACACACACACACTCAGACCCTGGAACCCCTGAAGTCAGAGCAGAGAGAAGGTGGCAGAGCGAGCCTCCGCTTCACATTGATTTTGCTAGTGAAACCATCAATTATTCAACCTCCACTCAAATGTTTATTTGGAAATTACTATCTTGTCATCTGACAGGGAATATATAGTTAGAACCAAAACCCTTTTTTAATCTCAAATGTTTACTCACTCTCATTCTCTTCACTGAATGCATTGCCTTATTTTGTAAACTTCACTTTCCTTAATAACAGATCAATACTGTAGGTCTTGCATAAAACATGGTTGGCTGACTGTGTTAATTCTAACACAAATAAGTGGTGTGATGTTTTATGGTACACACCTTGGGCAAAGCTGAATGTACAAACCAACGTGATGTATCTCTCAGCAGTAGCAGCTTTGGATGTAATTGCTCGTTGAACATGCAAATGCATTAATATAATGAAAAGTTCATGTCATAATGAATTGAATTGGATGCATTCAATACTCAAGCATATTGACTCAAACTGACTAAATGTCTCCGGATATAGAAGAAAAATAACTGAGGGATAAATGTGCAGACAAACAGATGACTGTTTGTGAAAGTACACAAGCCTGCGTTTATGATGTAGGGACACTGGGTTTCTCCACCCCATTCACAAGCACTGTGTGAAGGTCAACCAAGGAAAACATGTGACCCTCAAGATATTGACTCCTCTGTTTGGAATATTTTACTTAAGGCATGCATGTACAGGGAGGACTCAAACCTGTGGGAGCTGGTTTGGCGGAAAACATTTTAGCACTTGAAACCTAGTGATTTTTCAAAGCTTTGCATATGGTTAAGAATGTGAATAGCTTTAATAGCTCCAGATCTAGTTGTCGTATGATAAGAAACAAAGAAGAGGTGAGCAAGAGGGATTTGTCACAAAGGCATTGGTGTTAGAAAGCTATCCTTTTCAGATTTTGAGTTGTCTGTTGCATTGGTGTTGGTACCTAAAAGTAGTTTGGCTGCCTATCTGTTGTGTAACTCTTTTTAGAAGGAATTCATTCATTGTCCTGATGAAAACAAATGGGTCCAAAAAGGGATATGTTTGTGAGACACTCCTATCCTGTTACAGGATAACTGTCATAAATCAGACTGTGGGAGAAAGAAATGTTGTTGTTGGTGTGCATGTGGATGTCATTTTTTGCAAGATGGTGATTGTGTTGTGTGAATCAAATATTTGAGAATGGAATTGAATATGTGTGAATTATTAATTTCAATTCTGAATGTGCTTTATCTCAGTGTGACTTTGTGTAATGCCTGTGATTCAAACACATCACACAATCATGTGTGTTTGCCATGGCAAGGTTGGGTGATATTATTGAGTATGTCGCCGATATCAGATAGGAGATATGTCCTGATTAGGAATGCTCCAGGGAATCCCTGTAAGAAGGCTGAGCCACCTCATCCCATCTCTGTAATAATGTCATCATTGTTTGGGTCGGAATGGAAATACGCTATGATCCACTCTGATAGCTTGGTAATCAAAATATTATACAATTTCCGCCAACTCCTCTCTCCTCACACTTTTTATCGCCGCTCTTTGCTCCAAAAGTATGTGGACATCTGCTCGTTGAACGTCTCATTCCAAAATGGAAATCAATCATGGGCATTAATATGGAGTTTGCTGCTACAACAGCCTCCACTCTTCTAGGAAAGCTTTCCACTAGATGTTGGAACATTGCTGCAGGGACTTGCTTCCATTCAGCCACAAGAGCCTTAGTAAGTTTGGGCACTGATGTTGGGCGATTAGGCCTGGCTCGTAGTAGGTGTTTCAATTCATCCCAAAGGTGTTAGGGTTGAGGTCAGGGCTCTGTGCAGGCCAGTCAAATTCTTCCACACCGATCTCGACAAACTATTTCTGTATGGACCTCACTTTGTGCATGGGGGCATTGTCAATCTGAAACAGGATACGTCCTTCCACAAACTATTCTCACAAAGTTGGAAGCACAGAATCGTCTAGAATGTCATTGTATGCTGTAGCGTTAAGATTTCCCTTCACTGGACCAAGGGGCCTAGCCTGAACCATGAAAAACTGCCCCAGACCATTATTCCTCCTCCACCAAACTTTACAGTTGGTGCTATGCATTCAGGCAGGTAGAGTTCTTCTGGCATCTGTTGGTCAATTTCTTCAAATGATCAGGTATATATAATTATCAAACATGCATTAATAATGGAAAGGAAACACAGACTCTTTGTTTAAGTTTTTAAATGATCCTTTAGTAATACAGTTGTAGGCAGAAGTTGGTACAGAGTACAGTATATGATAGCTCTCCCCAGGTTCTGCAAAATGTCTAAGACATCCTGTAACTCATATAGCCTCTCCCAGTCCTCCTTGCGTGAGTTTTCCTGGCAATAATATTTTAATAAATCTAACCGCCCCCTGACAGCAGCAACCATCTTATCAGCAATTAAAAGCTCAGAAGTGGGTTTGACCAAAACTTGGCCTCTCAACACAAGTATAGGGTCATAACAAGGTGAACGAGTCCACGCATCTTCTGACAGGTGGCTGTTTTCATCAGGCCTGCAGCAGTCTTCTGTTCTCAGAAAACCAGTCGTATTCTCAGAACCTCAGATAGCCAGGTGGGACCCAGACAGGAGGAGTATGTATGAACATAGGCGGTTTCCGTCTTCTGAGAATGTCTGAAAGGCAAAACACTCAAAGCAGGTGTTAATACACACACAGAGGTCTCCTAGAAGAGGAGACCTTACAGTTTATCATAACACAATTTAATAACCCTTTAAAAGGTATGAGGCCTTGGTTTAACCCTCTTCACATTCGCCAAACCCAGATTCGTCTGTCGAATTGCCAGACGGTGAATCAGAAAGTTGACTTTCCATATTTTTTTATTTTTTTATTTAACCTGTTTATTCAATACTGAGACCGAGGGTCTCATTTCCAGGTGAGCCCTGTGTACACAATACACATACAAAATACACATTTCAAACTACACATCCATACAGTATATTCACGTTAAAATACACAAAAAGCAAAACACAATGATAAAAAACATACACAGTCTTCTATAAAAATGTCCCCTAACAGTCTTTTGAAATGCTCTAGGGGCACCAATTCTTCCAACTTGAAAGTATTTTGGATGTCATTCCACATTTAAAGTACAAAAAAGAAAAAGGCCGATAGTCCCAACTCAATGGCAATCATAAGGATCTCCAGATTTATCAACCCCTAAGACCGGGTCCTGTATCCCGTTCTTCTGTATGTTAATAATGAAGAAAGATATGTCTGAAGTTTCTGAAATAGGGCCTTATAAACAAAAAGAGTGTGATGAATCAATCTGGGACTTCAAAGAGGGCTAGCCCAAAATGCAATGAACCTATCGCCCACAACAATGCACTAACCTTTCACCCGTAATAATGCACTATGGTAAACTGCATCCAATGGCTTTAATACAGTGGCAGCTGCATTCATATAGATGATATCGCCATAGTCTGTAACTGGAACGAATGTTGACTGAATTATTTGTTTTCTGCTATTTAGCGAAAGAAATGACATATTCCTATAAAAGAAGCCCATTTTAATTCTTAATTTCTTACCTCCTCAACATGCTTTTTGTAGGAAAGCGTATCGTCAGTCCAGATGCGATCAATCAGAGCACCATCCAATGTACAATGTATACATCAATTATCAGAAACATTCGTATGTGATTTAGAAAACAACATATATTTTGTTTTACTCGCATGAAGTACCAATTTTAAATCAACAAGGTCAAGCTGGAAGGCAACGAAATCAGTTTTCAGTTCTAACCTAACCTGGTTAGCAGTTGGGGCGGAAGGCGGAAGTTTACATACACTTAGGTTGGAGTCATTAAAACTCGTTTTTCAACCACTCCACAAATATCTTGTTAACAAACTATAGTTTTGGCAAGTCGGTTAAGCGTCTACTTTGTGCATGACAAGTCATTTTTCCAACAATTGTTTACAGACAGATTGTTTCACTTATAATTCATTGTATCACAATTCCAGTTGGTCAGAAGTTTACATACACTAAGTTGACTGTGCCTTTAAACAGCTTAGAAAATTCCAGAAAATTGTCATGGCTTTAGAAGCTTCTGATAGGCTAATTGACATCATTTGAGTCAATTGGAGGTGTACATGTGGATATATTTCAAGGCCTACCTTCAAACTCAGTGCCTCTTTGCTTGACATCAGGGGGAAATCAAAAGAAATCAGCCAAGACCTCAGAAAATAAATTATAGATCTCCACAAGTCTGGTTCATTCTTGCGAGCAATTTCAAAATGCCTGAAGATACCACGTTCATTGTACAAACAATAGTACGCAAGTATAAACACCATGGGACCACGCAGCCATCATACCGCTCAAGAAGGAGACGCGTTCTGTCTACTAGAGATGAACGTACTTTGGTGCGAAAAGTGAAAATCAATCCCAGAATAACAGCAAAGGACCTAGTGAAGATGCTGGAGGAAACAGGTACAAAAGCATCTCTATCCACAGTAAAACGAGTACTATATCGACATAACCTGAAAGGCCGCTCAGCAAGGAAGAAGCCACTGCTCCAAAACCACCATAAAAAAGCCAGACTACGGTTTGCAACTGCACAAGGGGACAAAGATTGTACTTTTTAGGAAAATGTCCTCTGGTCTGATGAAACAAAAATAGAACTGTTTGGCCATAATGACATAATGTCAGTCAGGAAAATTATGTGGATATATTGAAGCAACATCTCAAGACATCAGTCAGGAAGTTAAAGCTTGGTCGCAAATGGGTCTTCCAAATGGACAATGACCCCAAGCATACTTCCAAAGTTGTGGCAAAATGGCTTAAGGATAACAAAGTCAAGGAATTGGAGTGGCCATCACAAAGCCCTGACCTCAATCTGATAGAAAATTTGTGGCCAGAACTGAAAAAGCATGTGAGAGCAAGGAGGCCTACAAACCTTTCTCAGTTACACCAGCTCTGTCAGGAGGAATGGGCTAAAATTCACCCAACTTATTGTGGGAAGCTTGTGGAAGGCTACTCGAAATGTTTGATTCAAGTTAACAATTCAAAGGCAACGCTACCAAATACTAATTGAGTGTATGTAATCTTCTGACCCACTGGGAATGTGATGAAAGAAAGAAATTCTGAAATAAATCTTTCTCTACTATTATTCTGACATTTCACATTCTTAAAATAAAGTGGTGATCCTAACTGACCTAAGAAAAGGAATTCTTACTAGGATTAAATGTCAGGAATTGTGAAAAGCTGAGTTTAAATGTATTTGGCTAAGGTGTATGTAAACTTCTGACTTCAACTGTAACAGTGTTGTCTGCATACAGATGAACGTTACAGGTTTTCACAGATTGGACAATAATATTTATTGAAGTAGTAAAAAGAATAGGTCCCAATATTGACACCTGCGGGACACCTTTCGTAATATTGACAAAATAAAAAGCACACTTGGTGTTCTCTGTCAGGATTTTTTTAACCACTTGCAAGACGCCTTGTCCAGGCTCAATTTAGACAACCTTTGAATGAGTAGGGTAGGTCAACAGTATCAAAGGCCTTAGGAAGGTCTATAAATATAGCGGCACAGTGATTTCTATGATCTAAGCAATTTACTTTCTAATAATTTAACCTCTAACGCCTCACAAACCCGGATCCGGGAGCACCCCCATCAAAAAAGCTGACTAGCATAGCCTAGCCAAAAGCCACAGGGATATCATATAATAAAATGTTCATGAAATCACAAGTCCAAGACACCAAATGAAAGATACACATCTTGTGAATTCAGCCATCATTTCTGATTTTTTTAATGTTTTACAGGAAAGACACAATATGTAAATCTATTAGCTAACCACGTTAGCAAAAGACACCACTTCTTTACTCCACCATTTTTTTACTCCATCAGTAGCTATCACAAATTCGACCAAATAAAGATATAAATAGCCACTAACCAAGAAACAACTTCATCAGATGACAGTCTGATAACATATTTATTGTATAGCATATGTTTTGTTAGAAAAATTTGCATATTTCAGGTATAAATCATAGTTTACCATTGCAGCCACTATCACAACTCTCACCAAAGCGACTAGAATAACTACAGAGACCATCGTGTATTAGCTAATTACTCATCATAAAACATTTCTTAAAAATACACAGCGTACAGCAGATGAAAGAAACAGATCTTGTGAATCCAGCCAATATTTCAGATTTTCTAAGTGTTTTACAGCGAAAACACAATATAGCGTTATATTAGCTTACCACAATAGCAAACATCACAACAGCATTGATTCAAGGCAAAAATAGCGATAATGTATAAACCACCAAAATATATTAATTTTTTCACTAACCTTCTCAGAATTCTTCAGATGACAGTCCTATAACATCATATTACACAATGCGTATAGAGTTTGTTCGAAAATGTGCATATTTAGCGGCACAAATCGTGCTTATACAATGAGAATAGTGTCCATAACCTCAAGCAATCTGTCCGGCCCCATCTTGGAGAGGCACCTATTCTAATCGAAAACTATTAATAAACTTGACAAAAAAAATACAGGTTGGACAGCAATTGAAAGACAAATTAGTTCTTAATGCAATCGCTGGGTTACATTTTTTAAATTAATGTTACTTCAAGCATACAGCGTGCGCTAAAGCGAGACGCACCGAAATTCATGGCGGAATTATTATTTGACATTTTTCAACAGAACAACGAATTATCAGCATAAATAGTTCTTACTTTTTGATGAACTCTCATCAGAATCTTGGGAAAGGTGTCCTTTGTCCAAAAGAATCGTTGCTAGGTTGGAAAACGTCCTCTTCCACGTTGCAATTAGCAGTAAACATTAGCATGAGAGAGAGAGAGATACCCAACCCCCTAGAACGCCAGGAAATGAAATACCCGAAAATCGCAATATACTGACATAAACTGATATAACTTGGTTTAAAATAACAACATTATGATGTCTTTAACACCTATATCAAATAAAAACAGAGCCGGATATATCTAAGAGCTAAAAGAGGAGCTTCTAGCACGACATGCCAAGATCCTCCCTGCGTCAGAGCGAAGAGTCAAAAGAGGGGACACCTCGTTTCCAAGCAATTTATAAACTTTCAGATCTGCCTAGAGACTCCATTTCAAGTCCCTCTATTCGCTGACACACAGGGGAAGGCGTATGCAGTGCATTTCAACCATAAGAGGACAGGCAAATGAATAAACTGTTCTGGGAACAGCGCGATGATTTCAGCATTTTCAAATCCTCATAGGAAAATTGCTTTAAGTCCAGTTCTGTTTCACTCACAGACATAATTCAAACGGTTTTAGAAACTAGAGAGTGTTTTCTATCCAATAGTAGTAATAATATGCATATTGTACGAGCAAGAATTGAGTACGAGGCAGTTTAATTTGGGCACTATTTTTTCCAATGGGGAAACAGCGCCCCCATATTGACAAGAAGTTAAGACAACCGTAGCTGCTGAATCAGTGCTTTGTCTAAAAACAGAATGGTGCACATTAAGAATAGATACTTAATGTGTTGTCTTGTTGTCTTGGCTTCTGTCCTCCCCCTCTTTATTGGAGGCTGCTGTACATGGATCTGAACACTGAACACAACACAGCATCTCTGGCACATCAACCAAAGCCAGGGCAAAATGACTTGGGGTTTCCTATGTTTCTGTTTATAGTCAACATTAAGTTTCAAGGCTCTCTTGTTGTATCTTTCCGTCTAAATTAATACTGTACCGTCATGACTCACGCGTCAATTCTTGAAAGATCAGCAGGCTGGGACTTTGACCACAATGCTCTGTCCAATTGCCCATGTGCAAAATCTGGACCATCCCATTTGGAAAAAAATCATGAAAATCAAATAAGAATCTTGAATGGCAAAATATTATTTGTACAAACATCTAATAAGTAATCTAATAAGGATCTGGTAAGATTGTGTATGTTTTTCCTTATTTGTCAGTGGTGTATTTTATTTGTATATGTGTTAACTTATGTGCTTATGACATACACCATTGATTACATGATTGATGTGAATTTCCTACAAAAGACATGATGTAACATATTTGAGACAAACTATATGAATTATATTAGTCATCTATGAATACTATAAGAATAGTGTATGTTTTGATAATGTAACCTTTACAAAATAACTGCTTTCCTTATACTGCCCTACCAAGCAAAAAGGAAGTAACTGCTCATAGCGTGGAACTGAGAAAAATGGCTTTCATTTACCTTGGTTTCACAGTAACTTTATGCAGTTACTACTAACATGACCCCCAGGATACTTTTCCACGTGATTAAGCATGTATTTAATGTAGCAAAAATGACATTAACTCATTGTCGACCAAATGAGCAGTTACTGCCTTTTTGCTTGGTAGGGAGTCAACATATAAAAAAACAAGACAATTACTCTAAGAAAAATACAACATTTGTATATACATTTACATTTTCAGGTATGAGTTTCCATGGGCATCACCTCCTAATGGACAGCTGTTACATTAGAGATGTCCACTTGATAACTAAATAGATTCACTGCTGCTATCAAAATCATTCCTCCTTCATCCCCTCCTCCTCTTCTTCTCTCCTCTCCTCCTGTCTTTCTCTCTCCTCCTCCTCCTCCTCCCCTACCCCTCCTCCTTGTCTTATCTCCTCCTGTCCTTTTATCTTCTTACTCCTCTCCTCTTCATCCTTCTTTTCTCTCCACCTCATCCTGTCCTCCTCCTCCTCATCTCCCATCTATAGTGCCTTCGGAAATTATTCAGAACCCTTGAATTTTTCCACATTTTGTTACATTACAGACTTATTCTAAAATGTATTAAATAAAAACAAATCCTCATCAATCTACACATAACACCCCATAATGACAAAGCGAAAACTGTTTTTTAGACATTTTTGCAAATTAATAAAAATAATAAAACAGAAATACGTAAGCATTCAGCCCCTTTTCTATGAGACTCAAAATTGAGCTCAAGTGCATCCTGTTTCCATTGATCATCATTGAGATGTTTATACAACTTGATTGGATTCCACCTGTAGTAAATTCAATTGATTGGACATGATTTGGAAAGGCACACACCTGTCTATATAAGGTCCCACTGTTGACAGTGCATGTCAGAGCAAAAACCAAGCAATGAGGTCGAAGGAATTGTCCATAGAGCTCCAAGACAGGATTGTGTCGAAGCAGAGTTCTGGGGAAGGGTATCAAAAAACAATCTGCAGCACTGAAGGCCGACAAGAACACAGTGGCCTCCATCATTCTTAAATGGAAGAAGTTTGGAACCACCAAGACTCTTCCAAGAGCTGGCCGCCTGGCCAAACTGAGCAATTGGGGGAGAAGGTGACCAAGAACCCTATGGTCCAAAACTAAGCACACAGCCAAGACAATGCAGGAGTGGCTTCGGGACAAGTCTCTGAATGTCCTTGAGTGGCCCAGCCAGAGCCCGGACTTGAAACCGATTGAACATCTCTGGAGAGACCTGAAAATAGCTGTGCAGCAACGCTCCCCATCCAACCTTTAGAGCTTGAGAGAATCTGCAGAGAAGACTTGGAGAAACTCCACAAATACAGGTGGGCCAAGCTTGTAGCGTCATACCCAAGAAGAATTAAGACTGTAGTCGCTGCCAAAGGCGCTTCAAGAAAGTACTGGGTAAAGGGTCTGAAAACTTATGTAAATGGGACATTTACATTTTTCTTTTCTTTTTTACATAAAAGCTGCTTTTGCTTTGTCATTATGGGGTATTGTGTGTAGATTGGTGAGGGGGAAAAACTATTTAATAATTGGAATAATGCTGTAATGTTAAAAATGTGGAACAAGTCATGGGGTATGAATACTTTCCCGAATGCACTGTATGTGATAAGACTTTAGAAGGCTTAGCTTACATGTCTCATGTATGTTTTTGATATAATATATCCAACATTTCTGTTTTGTCTAAATGTTCATTTTAACCACTCATATGTCAGATATTACAAGTGTATTTGCTCCCATATGTATAACTTACAAGTTCCAGGTAGAATATATTTCCTTATTTGTGTATTTTAACTGTTGATTGTATTCTATAATATGTATAATTTGTGAAATGCAGGGCTCCTTGTAAAAGAGACATTGGTCTCAATGGGACTACTGTATCTTTGAAATAAAGGTAAAATATGGGATATGTTTATTTTAGTTGACATTCTAAAGGAATTGCAATCAATGACAGACTCTTTCTTTCTCGCGTAGGAGCATTGGGCCAGTAACTGGCAGGTTGCTGGATCGAATCCCTGAGCCAACAAGGTGAAAATATTTCGTTTCGCCCTTGAGCATGGCAGTTAACCCCCAACAACAACTGCTCCCCAGGCACTGATGATGTCGATTAAAGCCGTATGTCCACCAGATGCGCATACGTTTTCCTCTGTTGTTTTTGCCAGACATCTAGTCTGCATTTTTCGTACTTGAAGCACAATTGCTTCGCAAGGCTGCAGAAAATGGCTGCTAAAAATGATGCATGGAGACACATTGCCAAACAATTGGATTATCTGGTCAGTTGAATGTGAAATAATTAACTGGAAAGTGGAAGCATACATAAAGTGTACACTATATATACAAAAGTAAGTGTACACCCCTTCAAATTAGTGGACTCACCTATTTCAGCCACACCCATTGCTGATAGGTGTATAAAATCAAACACACAGCCATGCAATCTCCATAGATAAACATTGGCAGTAGAATGGCCTTACTGAAGAGCTCAGTGGCTTTCAACGTGGCACCGTCATAGAATGCCAGATTTCCAAAAAGTCAGTTAGTCAAATTTCTGTCCTACTAGAGCTGCCCCGGTCAACTGTAAGTGCTGTTATTGTGAAGTGGAAACATCTAGGAACAACAACGGCTCAGCCCATGGTAGGCCACACAAGCTCACAGAACGGGACTGTAGAGTGCTGAAATGCGAATACGTAAAAATCAGTTGCAAAACTCACTACCGAGTTCCAAACTGCCTCTGGAAGCAACTTCAGCACAAGATCTGTTCGTCGGGAGCTTCATGAAATGGATTTCCATGGCTAAGTAACCGCACACAAGCCAAAGATCACCATGCACAATTCCAAGCGTAGGCTGGAGTGGTGTAAAGCTCGCCGCCATTGGACTCTGGAGCAGTGGATATGCATTCTATTGAGTAAATTATTTTTATAAATGTATTTAACTAGGCAAGTCAGTTCAGAACAAATTCTTATTTACAATGACAGCCTACCCCAGTCAAACCTGGACAACGCCGGGCCAATTGTGCACCGCCCTTTGGGACAGCCTGGATTCGAACCAGAGACTGTAGTGACACCTCTTGCACTGAGATGCAGTGCTTTAAACCGCTGCACCACTCAAGAGTGATGAATCATGCTTCACCATCTGGCAGTCCGACAGACAAATCTCGGTTTGGCGGATGCCAGGAGAACGCTACCTGCCCCAATGCATAGCGCCAACTGCAAAGTTTGGTGGAGGAGGAATAATGGTCTGGGGCTGTTTTTCATGTTTCAGGCCAGGCCCCTTAGCCCAGGGAAGGGAAATCTTAACGCTACAGCATACAATGACATTCTAGACGATGCTGTGCTTCCAACTTTGTGGGAACAGTTTGAGGAAGGACGTTTCCTGTTTCAGCATGGCAATGCCCCCGTGCACAAAGCGAGGTCCATAGAGAAATGGTTTGTCAAGATTGGTCTGGAAGAACTTGACTGGCCTGCACAGAGCCCTGACCTCAACCCCATCGAACACCTTTGGGATGAATTGGAACGCCGACTACGGGTCTGGCCTAATCGCTCAGTGCCCGACCTAATCAGTGCCCGACCTCACTAATGCTCTTGTGGCTGAATGGAAGCAAGTCCCTGCAGCAATGTTCCAATATCTAGTGGAAAGCTTTCCCAGAAGAGTGGAGGCTGTTGTAGCAGTAAAGGGGGGACCAACTCCATATTGATGACCATGATTTTGGAATGAGATGTTCGACGAGCAGGTGTCCACATACCTTTGATCATGTAGTGTATCTTGCAAAGTGGTTAAGGCAGCCCCCCACAGCCCTGACTCAGAGGAGTTGTGTTAAATGCGGAAGACACATTACTGTTTAATGCATTCAGTTATGCAACTGACTAGGTATCCCCCCTTTCTCTTTCCCTCTCTCATACAGACGCTGTTGCCAATTTAATAGTGTGACTTTGTCAACCGTATCTCTCCTACAACTTCCTGGACAAAATGGCAACAGAGTGTGGGTGAGTGTAAAAACAGGAAGTGGACGAGGCGCTGGTGGGCAGACTGCGTTCACATTTTGCCACCTGGACATAGACACGTGCTCATCGGAACATTGCTCAACACACAGAACCCATGGTGGAAGCTAGATAGACTCCCCCCAGTCAGGAAGGCAGCCTGGCTGTTTCCTGTAAGTACTGGTGCAGGCTGGCTGTCAGCTCACATGTGGTATTGCTGTACCTGGCGGCAGATAGCCTAGTGATTAGAGCATTGGGGCAGTAACTGAAAGGTTGCTGGATTGACACCCCGAGCTGAACAAGGTAAAAATCTGTCGTTTTGCCCCTGAGCAAGGCAGTTAACCCACTGTTCCTGGGCGCCAAAGACGTGGATGTCGATTATGGCAGCCCCAGCACCTCTCTGATTCAGAGGGGTTGGGTTAAATGTGGAAGACACATTTCAGTTGAACGCATTCAGTTGTACAACTGACTAGATATCCCCCTTTACCATTTGAGGCATGATGTATTTTGAGGCAACTATTGACCAAGATATGAAGCTCCTTGTTAGTCATTCACATTCAACCATATCTCTTTGTTAACCAAGATGAAGAGGGCAGAGTTAGCAGCATGTACAGTGTATTTACACAGCATATCTTCAAGCCGTAATTGGATTGTGTCATTTTGTAAATAAAATTAGTAATAGTGGATGAAAGGCCGGACTTAGGTGTTTAACACTCCGATAGTACACACACACACAAACTGGGCGGCTGAACTGTCAGCCGTCGGGCGCTCCGGGAGACATTTGAATTCCCAGAAATCCTGTAGTATGTAGATGTCCAATGGAGATCTACCCTGAGCAAATAGCGTGTGATGCAAAACATTGGTTGCTCTATGTAGGTCATATAAAGCGGTGTAGCTACCAGCTAGGATGTCTAAATTACCCTCCTACTATTGTAACTATCTACAAGAGCTATTGTCAATGCAGGAGAGCCCAAGTAATTCCCTTTGTAGTAAGTGGAGCGGAGCAGGAGTGGAGGGTAGAGGATGAGGGTTGGCGCCAGTGGGTGCTTTGGCCGTCTTGGCTCCTCCTGACATCTGTGTGTCAATTAGCTGACTGGAGAGAAAACATCCCTGCCCCCTCCACCAAACAACCTTTGGCCAGCTAGCAGCCCCAGCCTGCCATCCGTACTGAATGTGAATCCAGCCTGCCTGGTGAGAGGTTGGTGGGGGAGGGGTACTATCTAGAACCAAAAAGGGTTCTTCGGCTGTCCCCACAGGAGAACCCTTTGAAGAATCCCTTTTGATTCCAGGTAGAACCCTTTTGGGTTCTAGGTAGAACCCTTTCCACCGAGGGTTCTACCTGGAACCAAAAATGGTTCTCCTATGGGGACAGCTTCAGAACCCTTTTGGAACCCTTTTTTCGAAGAGTCTACAGTAGCTAACCATGGCTCCCCATTGACTCCTGTGTAAAAACCAAAAGGCCCTTGTGCTAGCTACCTTTCTAAAGTAACACACAATGTATAAACAGGATGAACAAATTAACCCACCCACAACATACACTGCTCAAAACAATAAAGGGAACACTAAAATAACACATCCTAGATCTGAATGAATGAAATATTCTTATTAAATACTTTTTTCGTTGCATAGTTGAATGTGCTGACAACAAAACCACACAAAAATTATCAATGGAAATCAAATTTATCAACCCATGGAGGTCTGGATTTGGAGTCAAAATTATTACACTCAAAATTAAAGTGGAAAACCACACTACAGGCTGATCCAACTTTGATGTAATGTCCTTAAAACAAGTCAAAATGAGGCTCAGTAGTGTGTGTGGCCTCCACGTGCCTGTATGACCTCCCTACAACGCCTGGGCATGCTCCTGATGAGGTGGCGGATGGTCTCCTGAGGGATCTCCTCCCAGACCTGGACTAACTCCTGGACAGTCTGTGGTGCAACGTGGCGTTGGTGGATGGAGCGAGACATGTTGTCCCAGATGTGCTCAATTGGATTCAGGTCTGGGGAACGGGCGGACCAGTCCATAGCATCAATGCCTTCCTCTTGCAGGAACTGCTGACACACTCCAGCCACATGAGGTCTAGCATTGTCTTTCATTAGGAGGAACCCAGGGCCAACCGCACCAGCATATGGTCTCACAAGGGGTCTGAGGATCTCATCTCGGTACCTAATGGCAGTCAGGCTACCTCTGGCGAGCCCATGGAGGGCTGTGCGGCTCCCCAAAGAAATGCCACCCCACACCATGACTGACCCACCGCCAAACCGGTCATGCTGGAGGATGTTGCAGGCAGCAGAACGTTCTCCACGGCGTCTCCAGACTGTCACGTCTGTCACATGTGCTCAGTGTGAACCTGCTTTCATCTGTGAAGAGCACAGGGCGCCAGTGGCGAATTTGCCAATCTTGGTGTTCTCTGGCAAATGCCAAACGTCCTCCACGGTGTTGGGCTGTAAGCACAACCCCCACCTGTGGACGTCGGGCCCTCGTACCACCCTCGTGGAGTCTGTTTCTGACCGTTTGAGCAGACACATGCACATTTGTGGCCTGCTGGAGGTCATTTTGCAGGGCTCTGGCAGTGCTCCACCTGCTCCTCATTGCACAAAGGCGGAGGTAGCGGTCCTGCTGCTGGGTTGTTGCCCTCCTACGGCCTCCTCCACGTCTCCTGATGTACTGGCCTGTCTCCTGGTAGCGCCTCCATGCTCTGGACACTACGCTGACAGACACAGCAAACCTTCTTGCCACAGCTCGCATTGATGTGCCATCCTGGATGAGCTGCACTAACTGAGCCACTTGTGTGGGTTGTAGACTCTGACTCATGCTACCACTAGAGTGAAAGCACCGCCAGCATTCAAAAGTGACCAAAACATCAGCCAGGAAGCATAGGAACTGAGAAGTGGTCTGTGGTCACCACCTGCAGAACCACTCCTTTATTGGGGGTGTCTTGCTAAATGCCTATAATTTCCACCTGTTGTCTATTCCATTTGCACAACAGCATGTGAAATTTATTGTCAATCAGTGTTGCTTCCTAAGTGGACAGTTTGATTTCACAGAAGTGTGATTGACTTGGAGTTACATTGTGTTGTTTAAGTGTTCCCTTCATTTTTTTGAGCAGTGTATATATACAGTCCACTCTTTCTGTTCCTCTATTTATTCTCTTTCTGGCTCACTTCTCTCTCTCAAAATACTGTACATTCACTTTGCTTATCTTTTCCTTCTCCCCCCGGATGGTGCGCCCAACATTCCCTTCACCGTCTGTCCCCGATGTCCTCCTTATCCTTGGGCTACTGCTTTGGAACTATGCTTCCGTCACATCGCTAATTATTTCAGAGCCACCACCTCATTAACAGTGCTGGGAGGTAATACATGATTTATGGGCCATTCTTCACGTCGACCGTTGTTCATGTCCCTCAGCCCTCCTCCTGCCTCACAAGTTATATCTCTGTTTTTCCACCCTGGTGTCTCTCCCCCTCATTCTCCTTGTTGGTCAGGTTCCTGGCTTTAACTCAATATGAGGACTGTGAAAATGTTGCGGCTGGATGCAGATTAGGAAGTGCAGTGAAGAAGAACAAGAGATAGGTGTGTCTTCCCTCCAACCACCTGGGCAGGAAACACAAAAAGACAATGTTGTGTGGATTGTGGAAATGTCTTCACTACATTATTGGTACAAAAATTGATGACTCTAGCCACATTTATACCTGGTTCTAATATGCATCTTTGTCCTGATCTTGTCCTCATTCTCATTGTGCCCACATTTTTAGATAGGTGTATACGATTAAAAGACACATTGTGAACTGATTTTGATCAGATCTTATAGGTGTAAACAGGCAAGATCGGGACAAGATAAGGATGACGGACGCATGTTAGCAGCAGGTATAAACAGGGCTAGAGAGACTGGTCACAGATACAATGCACATTCAGAAACAGTAACTCATCACTAGACAGAATGAAACCGGCAGGCGTTGAACAATTATAAGCTTAATCATTCAAAAATATTAAATAAATGATTCAGCGTTGATATATATTCTAGGATAGACCTGTTAATTTACAACAGATATCCAATGCCTCAAAGAAATCATCTAATTCAGTACCAGGCTTTCCTTACTGACCAGATCTGTTTCACCTGTTTTTGTTCTTGTCTGCACCCACCTCCAGGTGTCACCTGTTTTCCTCATTAGTCCCTGGGCATTTATTCCTGTGTTCCCTGTTTGTCTGTTGCCAGTTCGTCTTGTCAAGTCAACCAGCGTGGTTTTCCGTGCGCCTGACCTCGAGTCTGCCTGCCATCATGTACCTCCTGGACTCTGACCTTGTTATGATCATTTTCCTGTCCATGACAGTTCTCTTGCCTGCCCCTTGGATTATAATAAATAGAGACTTAAACCATCTGCCTCCCGTGTCTGCATTTGGTTCTCGCCCTGTGCACTTATAAGGGCACTGTTTTCATTTAGGGATGGAGGCCAGCCTGTAGTGACAACTCAGTGGCACTGAGTATTGATCTCTAGGATTGGCTCATACCCTTTAGCTATTGAGATTGGCTTGATCGATCACTCTGCCTACAGAATTCATAAATCAACACAACCTTCATAGCTGAGGTATGGACAGTATTGGCAAGAACACTGGACTGACATTAGATTGATATCTCTTATTCTATTCCATGGCATTTTTCTGTTTACAACTTTTATGTATTATGAGCTACATAAATCAAACCATGTTTAGCACCTTAACCACTAAGTCAAACTCTTTGAATCACCACAATCAGTTGGATAGTCATTTGTTTTTGTTTTATGGAGGTAATGATGAGTGTTTCTCATGGGGCTTTCCAGACTATGGTAAGAGATTATAGAACTGAATGAAAACATGCCTAACGTGTGTCCCTAATCCTCTCTGGTAGGAATTAATAAAACTCTTGACCACTGACCAGTGATAAGAATGAGAATAACAGTTTAGTTGGCAGTCAGGAACTTCCTCAATTGTAATTGAGAAAATGAGCGCTACAAATTTGAGTGTCATTTCTCCCCCACTTTTGCCCAAGTTCCTCCTCTACCCTGGGGCCATCAAGTGACGCTTAGCAGGTTTCCCCCTATTCAAATTTCCCTCACCCACCCCACCGCAGTGCTCAAGGCAGGCAGGCTGGCAGGCCCTCCCATCCCCAAGCCTTGACTTAGCCAAACTGAACCCTCAGAGCTGTCTGTCTCACTGAACACAACACTCACTTCTGATTGGGTGCTGGATCCAAGAGGAAACTTTGAGTGTATTTATAGACGTCTCTCATTTACCAGAACAATAACAATTCCCCAACCTCACCACCACCCCCAAATGAAGAAAGAGCGAGCATAGCCTGGATTTACAGTACTTTTAGTTTTGGGTTGTTGTTGAATTGCGGAAGCATGGAATTTTGGGGGAAATTAAGTTCACTTTTCTAGATTCAGATTTATTTAAATGTGTTTGGGTAGATTGTAAATAAACTTATATGGCAGCTTAATGACTTTCAAATATGTTAAACATTATGATAACATTGTGCCACAAGTAAGAGTGCTAACACCAATGACGGGAACACCAATGACAAATTTGAGGTAATTTAGGATTTTTTTTACATGGAGAGAAGAATCTCCATATGCTCAAATCTAAGATTAAAAATAAGTTACAATAATTCACAAAGTAATATGATTAATCATTTTGATAAGAATGTAATTTCACTTAATTTAAAATGACTAAAACCAAGACACCTTTTATTTAGACACACCTAATTATCAATGGAATCCTCAAATTGACAACATACTAAACATACTAATAATTTTTATTTAATATAGACCCGTCACCCATAACAGTTTTCCACTGGAGGGAATGCTCAAGGTCCATGTATATATTTGTAATTAATGATTTTCAAGGCGGTAACACCAATGACATTAAATGAAGGGATACATATATATATTTATTTTTTAAATGGTATTTTAGTAGCCTTCTTTGTTTTTATTGATCAGTACAATATATGAAATACTTTCGAGCATTTAAAGTAATAGATATCTCTAAATCCCCAAAACATGGCACTACAACTCTACTCATCACTAGTGGCAAGCCAATTTGCTTGTCCTTAGTACTTTTAACAATACATTTAGGTAAAGTTTTGCAGTATGAAGGAGTTTTATTATGTTTTATATTGATAAACAGTTAAATATAAACAAAAACATGTATGATGTTTAACTATCTATCATTTTAAAGTGTTTTTCATGGTTACTATGCTGAGGGAGGCAAATATCACCGCAATTCAAGAATGACCCTTTCACAACCTGTAGAAAACACAACTGGAGATTTGAACACAAGACAAGAAATATAAGACTACAGCTGCAGGATAATTATTGGTAATCTGGCTAGATCTATACTCCCCCAGCTATGTTTTTAGATGAAGTTTTAATATGATACCACATACTTTTCTATTCCCTTTCAACATGTGCTATCACCTGTTTTTATCCAGATACCCATTATCCAGAATTTAACCCATTTACTCAACAATTCAATCTCAACAGTTCACAATAAAAAAAAAATACTATCCAACAATTCACTCATATGTGTTTTGTCAATATCTTTAACAGGTGGCCAATTAAATGAAAACCGTGGTACTTGTACAGTTTGATGAATAACCTCACAGTGTATAGTGTGTACCCTGATCAAGCGTGACCAAGTTTCTGGGCGTTACAGACAATCCCATTGAAAGAAGTGTGCAATCAGGTTGAAGCATGTGCAAGCTTTTTCCTAACCGCTCCACAATATGGCTGCTATGATAGCATAAGCTCTCCCAACCAACCATAAGGCTCAATGCTACAACTCCTGAGCAACCTTACCGATCAATACTAGCGCTCATTACCGGGCTGAGAGATAGAGTGTGTGTGAGAATTAAAGTTGAACTGCCTGTTCCTAGATCTGTGTCCGCTGGCCAGCTGATTAGCTCATTCTGTGGTGCGGCAAAGTTTCCCATCAGGCTTCCTGTCTAATCCCCTGCTTCACTGTAAACATGAGGAAACTCACACAGACTGAGCCCATGAAACTAAGCACTTGCAGCCAGAGAGGGAGTCAGTTAGTTACTGTGGAGTAGATTCACCCAGTCAAGACCTTGTCTCCTCTGTCAGCTGTTCAATGTCAGATATAAACTCAAGCAATCAAGGATTCAGGGTCAAAGCTATATCGTTATTCAGATGAAACACGTCAAAATATCAGGAGAACAATTGGTATTTGACTTTCTTACCAAGAGAACATCCCTTCTTCTTAAAAAGAGGATCCACAGATGTAGCATATAAAATCAAATCAAATTTTATTGGCCACATACACATATTTAGCAGATGTTATTGCAGGTGCAGCAAAATGCTTGTGTTCCTAGCTGCAAACGTGCAGTAGTATCTAACAATTCACAACAATACACAAAGCTAAAAGTAAAATAATGGAATTAAGAAAAATATAAATATTAGGACGAGCAATGAAGCGTTGCATTGACTAAAATACAGTATAATACAATACAGTATATACATATGAGATGAATAAAGCAAAATGTAAACAATATTAAAGTGACTAGTGTTCCATTATCAAAGTGGCCAATGATTCCATGTCCATGTATATAAGGCAGCAGCCTCTAAGGTGCAGGGCTTAGTAGCCGGGTGGTATAACGGGGTGAACAGGCCGTGGCTCGGGTGGTTGATGTCTTTGATGATCTTTTTGGCCTTCCTGTGACGTCGGGTGCTGTAGGTGTCCTGGAGGGCAGGCAGTGTGCCCCCGGGGATTCGTTGGGCAGACCGTACCACCCTCTGGAGAGCCCGGCGGTTGCAGGCGGTGCAGTTGCTGTACCAGGTGGTGATACAGCCCGACAGGATGCTCTCAATTGTGCATCTGTAAAAGTTTGAGGGTCTTAGGGGCCAAGCTGAATTTGCGCCTTCTTCACCACACTCTCTATGTGGGTGGACCATTTCAGATTGTCAGTAATGTGTACGCCAAGGAACGAGGAACTTTCCACCTTCTCGAATGCGGTCCCGTCGATGTGGATAGGGGCATACTCCCTCTGCTGTTTCCTGAAATCCACGATCAGCTCCTTCATTTTGTTGACGTTGAGGGAGTGGTTATTTTCCTGGCACCACTCTGCCAGGGCTCTCACCTCCTCCCTGTAGGCTGTCTCGTCATTGTTGGTAATCAAATCAAATCATTTGTCACGTGCTGAATACAACAGTGAAATGCTTACTTACAAGCTCTTAACCAACAATGCAGTTTAAAAAAATACCTAAAAAAATAAGAAATAAAAGTAACAAATAATTAAAGAGCAGCAGTAAAATCAGATGCCAGTCAGATGCCATACCAGGGGGTGATGGAATCGGTCAGGATGCTCTCGATGGTGCAGCTGTAGAACCTTTTGAGGATCTGAAGACCCATGTCAAATCTTTTCAGTCTCCTGAGGGGGAATAGATTTTATCGTTCCCTCTTCACGACTGTCTTGGTGTGCTTGGACCATGTTAGTTTGTTGGTGATGTGGACACCAAGGAACTTGAAACTCTCAACCTGCTCCACTACAGCCCTGTCGATGAGAATGGGGGCGTGCTCGGTCTTCCTTTTCCTGTAGTCCACAATCATCACCTTTGTCTTGATCACGTTGAGAGAGAGGTTGTTGTCCTGGCACCACACGGCCAGGTCTTTGACCTTCTCCCTATAGGCTGTCTCGTTGTTGATCAGGCCTAACACTGTTGTGTCATCGGCAAACTTAATGATGGTGTTGGAGTCATGCCTGGCCATGCAGTCATGAGTGAACAGAGAGTACAGGAGAGGATTACCCTTGCACCCCCTACTACTGTTGTGTCGTCTGCAAACTTGATGATTGAGTTGGAGGCGTGCGTGGCCACGCAGTCATGGGTGAACAGAGAGTACAGGGGGGGGGGGGGGCTGAGCACGTAACCCTGTGGGGCCCTTGTGTTGAGGATCAGCGAAGTGGAGGTGTTGTTTCCTACCTTCACCAAAAGTTTCAGTTTTAACACCTGTAACAAAGATAGTTATAATGCCTGTAACAAGAGAGTGGTCTGCTTTGTTGTATATAATCATCTGATTGCAGCGCCCTCTCAGTGCTTGGGCCAATAAGTGACATGGCTGGCCGTTAAGCAATATCCAACCACACAGATTGTAACGGGTGTGAATGATTCATGATCTACATTGTGAACAACTGTCTCATCATTCTGGACTGCTGACCCTGTTCCTCAGAAAGCAGATCCCTTGTGTAAGGTGGCCTTATTGCGTCCGTCACCATGAAAATAGGAATTATGGCACAGTAGAAAACATTTTGCAACAGAAATTGAAAATGAGTGTTTCTCATTGGACAAATTCAGTTATTCTCTCCCGGATTAAATGTTCTTCTGTTTGGCACATAATGAATACGACCAAGGGCTTGGGGAAAAAAGTGGTAGTATAAGTACTGATGTATGAGAGAGGAGAAAGCTTATTGAGCTGCTCAAAAAGTAGCCACATTGCTATTGTAGGAAAGAGGAACTAAAGGAGAGTAGAGAACACACAGCAAAACAATGTCTTCAGCAGTGTTGGGGAGTAGTAAACTACATGTAGTTCAACTGGTAATTCAACTACATTTTGCAGTAGCTTGGTGGTAGTTGAACCAAATTAAAATCTTGGTCGTTTTTTCAATAGTTAATTACTTTTTTGCTATGTAGCTAACTACTGGAATTCAAACAACAACACTAATAATAATAATAACAACAACAACAACACAAGAGACAAAGCTACCCACTGAGCACAGACATCAATTCAATGTCTATTCCACGTTTGTTCAACGTAATTTAATTGAGATGACGTGGAAACAATGTTGATTCAACCAGTGTGTGCCCAGTGGGTAAGTACACATGGTGATGATCATTATGCAAATTCAAAGGACACAAATGTGAGAAAGGTACCATCCTGTAGGTTTTTGCTCAAACCCTAATCTAGCTCACCTGATTCTAATAATTGGCTGATTGATAAACAATATCAGGTTAGTTACAACAGGTTGGAGCAAAAACCTACAGGAGGTTTTCTCCTCAGGAACAGGGTTGGAGAGCCCTGATCTAAATTGACTGTGAAGGATGCACTTTCATGACATGATATTACATGAAGCAAGTATGGAAAGGATTTTATTGTCCTCATACTCAAGCTTTGGATTGCTTTTCCAGTCCAGCAAGCGTCAGAGCTACAGAAAACCAGTTTTGGCACGTGAGGTAATGAACAACACTGAAGCTAAACATCTTTCCCAAACAAACAAAGACACGCTTAGACAGGCATACACACACACACACACACACACACACACACACACACACACACACACACACACACACACACACACACACACACACACACACACACACACACACACACACACACACACACACACACACAGTGGAGGCTGCTGAGGGGAGGACGACTCAGAATAATGTCTATAATGGAGCAAATGGAATGGCATCAAACACATGGAACCCATGTGTTTGCTGTATTTGATACCCTTCCACTCATTCTACTCCAGGCAGTACCACAAGCCCGTTCTCCCCAATTAAGGTGCCACCAACCTCCTGTGACACATACACACAGATAAAAGAAATCAATATTTGCCTAATGGCTGAGGGCAGGCTCTTTGGAAGCTCCTCCCGCAACCCTTAGGCCATAGTTTACAAGGGGAGGGAAGGAAAGACCAGTGGAGAAACATACAAACAAAGGGCACAAATTATGTTCTGAGATACCTGTGGCACAAAACTGCTGTATCTGTATATCCTATAGTCTACAACATGCCTCAAATGTTGAAGACAAGCAGTATAGAGGATATATTCAAATGTATATAGACCACCCATACTCTCCTTTTCTCTATAATATTTCTTTAACCTTTATTTAACTAGGTAAGTCAGTTAAAAACAAATTATTACAATGACGACCTACTCCGGGCCAAAACCTAACCCAGACGATGCTGGACCAATTGTGCACCGCCCTATGGGACTCCCAATCACAGCCGGTTGTGATACAGCCTGGAATTGACTAGGGTCTGTAGTGACACCTCTAGCACTGACATGCAGTGCCTTAGACCGCTGCACCACTCGGGAGCCCTATGACTACTGTATACAAAGATAGTCACTATCATAGACCTGAATAGGGCACTAACCAATTCTGATGCAAATTCGGGTAAAGGTTTAGGCCCTGGCAGAAAACAAAGACTAGGCAATGCACATGTGAATGTGAATGTAAAAAAACATGTACTTCTCCACATGTACATTTGTGTCAGACAGATATCGCCATGTTGAATGGGGACAGTTAGTAAACAGAAAGAGCCATATGGATTCTCTGTAAAGCCTAACAGACAGGATTTGTGAGTTTCTCAAAGTCCACACACCTGAGGCCAAAAGTCATTAGCACCTGCTTAAAGTGACAATGACAAAGGCAAGCGTTAGGCATAAGGGTTCACCCATAAAATATGTGCTCTATACAATGGGTTTCTCAAAATACTAAGTTGTTTTCATTCAATTGCAATTGCAGGCTATGGTACGTGTGGTGAAAGGCGATCTGATACACGTGCATCTGCGGTCAGAGCACACTATCACAACAGCCAGAATAGCACAGGCATTCCACTGCCCCTCCCTGTCCTCACTCAGGAAATGCACAGCAGACTGGTGTGTCACATGGACTCTCAGTGATCTTCAAGATGAAACACACACACACACACACACACATATGCATACACACTCATGCACTCACTCACACACTTCAGTAGGTATAGACAAAAACACACACACCACCTACCTATCTATTATAATTAAACACATTTCCCCCTGTAACTCTTATGAATTACATTGTATTTGTTAAACCAAAACCCAGCAACATCTTAGAAACAAGATCATGTTATTAAAACACATTGTTGTCCACATTTATCAGGGAAGGGGAGAAACCATAGTGATAGGCTCCCGAGTGGCACAGCAGTCCAAGGCACGGTATCTCATTGCAAGAGGCGTCACTACAGTCCCCGGTTTGAATCCAGGCTGTATCACATCCGGCCGTGATTGGGAGTCCCATAGGGCGGTGCACAATTGGCCCAGTGTCGTCCTGGTTTGGCCAGGGGTAGGCCGTCATTGTAAATAAGAATTTGTTCTTAACTGACTTGCCTAGTTAAATAAAGATTACATCTAAAGTTGACTACTTTAAAATGGCAGAAGCATGGTGGACGTCCTCAATGGCATTGCACATGCTAAAACTGGCCACTAGAGGCCTCTGTCATTCTCTATGGGAGAAACATTGATTATAAGAAAAATTACAGAGGGAGTGTTCAAATTGGCTAGTGTACCTTTTTTCTATGCACATGCGCTATATTAAGTAGAGGCAACCGTAGCTCCACCTCTCTCCCACTGAGTTTTTTTAAAATATTTTTTATGTATAATCCCTGAGTTGACCCAGAAAATAAGCAGTCTGTGCATCGGCCCTGCTTGAGCATGAAGTGTAACCCTGTGGAATACATTCTGTAATCTGAAGACACCTCGTTTTGCAAAACTAAAATAGAATGTAGCAGTAGCAAAGTCTTTGAACTTTAATCCGAGTAGATACGGGTACGTGTTTGTTTTAATATATTGTATCATTCACTGTCTGGCGTTTGTGTGAAGGTCTTGAGGTTGATGTTCCATTGTCTTTAGGAGTGTTGGAATAATTAATCGGCTAGACATAAAATAGTGGTGTGTATTAACAAGTGTAGGAAGTTGTAGACGCTATGTATTGAATTTGGGAAGCAATCCGAAATTTGAACAACCGTATAATATAGGCTACAGCTGTTTGGGAATGCATAATGTCAATGTATCGCTTCTTGCTTCTTTGTTGCAACGTGCGTAAATAACCGAGCTGCTTTCATTTTGTGTTTGATGTGCACTGGTGGAGGGAATATAAACCAAATTATAGTTAATGCATCATCACTGACCGAGACGTCGATATCTATTAACTCAATCGAATATCCAGTTGTAAAGGTAACAAGGTTGATAGCTAGCCTACCTGTGTTTCAATCGGCAAAGCACAAAGAGGAGCATTTGCAGCGAAATTGAGGAAGATGTGGAAAGGCTTTCTAGTGTTCGCGAAAAGGAGCACAAACCCGGCGGTTCTTGACTAGGAAGCGTCTCTTGTGGTTTTACTCTGCCAGTTTAGGACATTGTAGGCCACATTCTTCCAGGAAATAATATTGCGTAATCATAATATTTTGGAGGTTTGAGAAATATATCTAAATGAATTGTCTTGTTACAAAATCAACCCATTTTTTTCACATGTACTGCTCTTATGCATCCAAACATACGGGTTTCTCTAGTGCAGCCAAGTCAAATATGTCCATGGCATGTCACCTATTCACTAATTGGCTTCAACTGTACCAAATGTAGGCTACTGCATGCTCACTGAACTTCTACCTACCTACATGATGGGTTGAAAATCAACTGCATTGCTCTAACTGTGTTTCCTCTGTGCTGAAAGACAGGAGCCATGGCGGATCATCTAATGATGCCCATGAACCACAACTCTGCAGGCAGGGGCCTCCACGGCTACAGACTGGGCATGAACGGAGGCCTGGAGGCAGGCAATCAGCAGCACGTAGTGCCTCAGCCCGGCCTTCGAGCCCTGCCCAATGGCCAGATGATGCACTACGGTGGAGGACCTCAGCAGCAGGCCACCATGGAGGTGGCCATGAGGCAGCGGCAAGGCATGGTGGGGCCCGTGAACAGACAGCTCAACGGGGCTCAGATGGGCCACCACCAGATTACGTCTGGTAACATGATGTACAACAACGAGCAGGCCCAGCAGCAACACCACACCCAGCACCATCACATGAGCCTCCAGCAGCACCCGCAGCAACAACAGCAGTATATGAATGGTGGTCTCACGTCCCAGCAGCTCATGGCCAGCATGCATCTGCAAAAACTCAACACCCAGTATCATGGACATCCACTGGGACCCATGAACGGCAACCACATGGGCAACGGGGCAGCCCAGTACCGCATTTGCCCGGCCCAGCTGGCTAACATGCAACAGATGGCCGGGCCGGCTCTGGCCTTGAACGGCATGGATGCGGACATGATTGACGAGGATGTTTTGACATCCCTGGTCGTGGAGCTGGGCCTGGACCGCATTCAGGAGCTGCCCGAACTCTTCCTGGGCCAGAACGAGTTTGACTTCATCTCAGACTTTGTGAGCAAACAGCTGCCCAGCACCATCAGCTGCTGAGTGAGAGAGGACCTGAGTCAACGATGCTTTGAAGGGGCCTGGAAGGGTGGAGAGTTTGGAAAGACTTGAGTAGTGTGTTGCCCACTGGAAACAACTACTGCTCCGCTTTTCATTTTTGTGTTGTGCCTTTCACTCTAACAGTGCTAGGTCGCAGAGAAGAGTGAGCGAGAGACACTGGTCTAGATAGCCACAGTGCTATGGTGTCATTTTGTGAAGTGACCAGAGGTGTGGTTCTGTGTTGGGTCGCAGCTCGCCTGTAATGGGACATCGTCCTCCAGCATCTCTTCTCTCCAGAGATGAATGTAAACGAAACTGCTGAATTTGTTCAGAGTGGCTTCTCAATGTTAAGACACTGTTGCCTCCTACATTGGACTCAATGGCAGTTTAGTAGTAAGATGTATTTATTTATTACTCTCTCAGAGAAATTAATATAGAACCAACCAGAGACCGACAGATCGTCCAGAGAGAGAATCAAGTTCTGTTGGTGTTTTGGGTAAGGTCAGGGGAAGCGCTAAGTTTGTCTTTTAACATTTTTTTTTTTTTTAGTAAATTGGTCTGGGCCTTCTTTTTGAAAATAAGCCCCTCAAATTCATTTTTGATCTTCCAAGAGCTTGGATTTCTCTCCAAGAATGGAGGCGGCAGTACAAGTAGAATGCCATTTCATGGATTTGAATGGAAGTCTATCATAATTGAATAGCTCACTTTTGGCAAGGATTGCTTTTAGTTGTGATGTTCTCAAACCTACTACTTGTACTGTATACATCTGTGTTAATACAGGAAAGTATGTAAGATATAGAACTACATTAATTATGCCAATTTATTTTCTTTACTGGTGGTTTTTATCTTCCCTTTGCGGTCAAGACGGGGTTTTGAGGATCAATAAAAATGGCCTGGATATAAGTGTGGCCTGCTTTTACATTCATTGCAGAGTAGAGCATTAAACGTAATCTGGGGGCTAAAGGGAATTATGCCACTTCAGGGCTTTCCAGCCTGCATGGTCCAGGATATTAAATAACTTAATACTGAATTAATTTATCTCAGGTGTCCCTGTTTATTAGGAATATCTTTATCTCCCTCAAGGTATGCACAGTCTTTTGATGACAGACATTTACTGCTGTAAGCAGCAAATTACCTTCAATCCTGTCATGGGAAATGATGACTGGTGTGTTAAAATCAAACTCAAAGGTGCACTGCTATCCACCAAAAAGCTGAAAGAAGGACCCACATTGTGGTTTTAGTCATTGCATTCCTGATTATCCTGACACCATTAATAAAAATAGATTGAGGAATGAATTTCCTGGTTCCTATGAGTTACGGTAACTTTTCTATATGTTGCTGGGTAGAAAGTAGGTGAGACCTGGGGGAGATGGAGCGGGCCAGGGTTAATCTACGCTTACCTTGATGTGGGTTTAACTGAATTCATCCCCTGTAAATTACTACCCCACAGGGGCAAAGAAGTATGGCACACCTTTAGTGACAGTTGTTAGCTCTGAGACTGCACTTAATGGTTGGTTGGGGAAGCAAAATGAGTATAGGTTAGTGCCAATAATAAATGGCATATACAAGCATGGCTTCTTCAAAAAAAAATCTGTATAAATATCCCATGCCTTATGCAATGTTATAGCCACCTGATATTAATTCTATTAAATTCAAATGAGTTTAATATTCTATGGGGTTGGGGTTAGTATTTTACCTCAGGGCATGGAATGCTTGATTGATGTCATATGGGAATATCACCTCCACATCGAACAGTTAAAGTAGCATTATGCAGAAATAACTCCAATTTCCTGGTTGCTAAAACTCATAGTTTGCCTAATTTCAGTTAGTGACAAAAGAAGAAGATAGTGTAGAATCATTGTACCATCTAAGCTGCTGTGAAATATATTTCACATAAGCAAAAATATTGTTTCAGCTGTTTGAAGATGCTGTACAAAAACAAAACGGGAAGCATAGAAATAGCGCACATAGAACAGATCTACCGCTTCTTAGACTTGCTTTCCAGTAGATTGATAGATCTATAACTCACATTTTATATGTGCATTTGGTCAGGTTGCCCAAAAGTTACATATTGCCAGTTTAAGATAATTTTTTTGGGAACTTGATGAGTAACAAGTCCTCGCTTTTGTCTAACTCATTCTAAAAGAGACATCTATTTTCAGTAGTTCAATTGTGTAGAACAAGTTAGCCCTTAAAGCCAAATTGAAACATGGAATCAACTGGAGGTTTGCTCTAAATGAAACTCACTTGATCTTAATTTAACTTACATTTGTGTTTGCCAAACACAAAAACTCTAGATTCAGCCGAGGGCATGTGGGGTTACTTGCGTTGTCATGAGAAAGGCTGGGGCATAAGCTACAATTGCGCTGCCTCTTGGCACCATCCTTAGTAAAGGTTGCAGGGTCCATGCCCAGTCTACAGGGTCTTCCTGGGAACTGCCAGTGCAGGCTGTGCTGAGGCAGGTTGACTAACTGGCAGACCACTGGCTCCACATACTGTATATCTGAAAACACACTGCATTGCAAGGTCCCTCTTTAGCATCATTAAAAAAAGTGGTTTCTTAATCATTGTGCATCCAGAGTTAAATGGGATTATGTTCCATACACCTGTTTGCTCACTCAATCCCTTGTTATGTCTCAGTCTCCTACAGAGGGGCCAGTCTAGACATAGGCTAAGCAGGGTGTGACTGGAAGAAGTTTACAGTTAGCCTGTTTCTGTTTTTCTCTTTCTCTCAGACAAGGCAGCTCACCCACAACAACTGCTAGCTACGCAACTTTTCTTCTTCCTGTGTCGGCTTGCTGTTTTCTCGATATGTCAAAGCTCAAAACCCACATGGAGAGAAAGACTGATAGAAACAAAATACTGCATATACTGTACACACCAAGGAAATTCTCCAATGTGAAAAAAAGTTACATTAAAAATTACTTCTTGAAATGAAGTGGATGGAGTTTTTGGTGCATGGGGATTTCTCTGTGGGATTTACCCCTAAGAGGCCCTAGGATTCCTGACAAAGACCACCCCTAAACAGTGTTCAGCACCCTCATTTGGGCAGACAGATCGCATTGTTGCATATGAAACAAGTATAGTGCTAATATTCCTCTCATTCTCTGTTACACATGGTCCATTCTACACAAGCCTATCCATTTGTATCTCTAACAGCTCCTAGCTTCAGCACCCCCACAATGGGGCTGAAAGATCACTATGGCTGAAAAATTCAGGTTGCATCTTGACACTATTGCATAGTGTCAATATTCTTCTCATTCTCTGCTACACCTGGTCCATTCTACACAAGCCTATCTATTTGTATCTCAAACTGCTCCTAGCTTCAGCACCCCCACACGGGCTGAGAGATCACACTGGGGCTGAAAGATCCGACTGTTGCATCTAGAAATTTGTTGCGTAATGTTAATATTCTTCTCATTCTCTGTTACACATGGTAGTCAATTCTATCTACACTTTACATGTCTACCTCCTGAACAGGCCCAAGCGTTCTATTTCCAGGTACTACAGCTGGTGTGGAGGCTTCCCATGAGCTCAGTGTAATCTCCGGGCCAATGAGGGCACAGTGGCCATACCTAGCCACGCATGGGCTGTGGTCCCCACCCCCAACCCCTCTCTGATAAAGCAAGCTGACCAGGCCTGCAGGCTTATCAAACATGCTAACTGGATAACACTAGTATTTTGCTCTGAATAATCTGTCTCATAAAGTGCTAGCAAATCTATGCAAAAGGTTTTTTGTCATTTTTTAAATCATTGTATTGGCCCTCGTCTATACACCCTTATTTGCAGTTGTATCTCATGCTGTAGGCTATTCCCTTTGTAAATAGGACATTGAGTAAGCTTCTCTCCAACTAAAATATCCTATTCAGGGGTTTCAACTATGTAGTAGTGATTGGACCATTTTACTACAATGTTCTACATTGCATTCTTACATAACACTATCCAAACATACATTTGTTTTGGAACTTGTGCCCATTGTTACTATATGACTATATTATCACTATATTATTCAGAAAAAAACATTGACCCAAAAGTTTGTAGTGTAGTTGATTATTTGATGACTAAGTAGAAGCCTCACGGGAATTAGGACAGAACAAACACAGGATCAGTTGCTGAGTTAATTATTGATAGCAGGGGCAGGTTCCTGAAAGCCTGGTTGAATGTGGGAGGTTGCATTATCATGCATGCCTGCATTCTGACTATTTGCAGAGAATGGTTGTTTTAGGGTTGTTTTAGGACCTGAATCTGAATTAACCTCTCTCCTAGAAGGTAAATAAACAAACTGCAGCTTCACTAGGGTGAGATAATTCAGAGGACATCAAATTGTATTTGTCACATGCTTCTTTACGAACAGGTGTAGACTTATAGTGAAATGCTTATTTACGAACACTTCCCAACAATGCAGAGATTGTTTTTGTTATATAATAGAAAAATAGACAAATAATAACACAAGGGATAAATACACAATGAGTAGTGATAACTTGGCTATATACATGGAGTACCAGTACCGAGTCGATGTGCGGGGTACGAGGTAATTGAGGTAGATATGTACATCTAGGTAGTGATAAAGTGAATAGGCAAAAGGATAGATAATATACAGTAACAGCAGCATATAGTGTATTCGGAAGGTATTGAGACACCTTCCCTTTTTCCACATTATGTTACATTACCGGCTTATTCTAAAATGTGTGTTTTTTTTAAATCCTCAATCTACACACAATACTCCATAATGACAAAGCGAAAACAGATGTTTATAAATGTTTGCAAATTTATAAAAAATAAAAACTGAAATACCTTATTTACACAAGTATTCAGACCCGTTGCTATGAGACTCAAAATTGAGCTCAGGTGCATTCTGTTTCCATTGATCATCCTTGAGATGTTTCTACAACTTCATTGGAGTCCACCTGTGGTAAATTCAATTGATTGGACATGATTTAGAAAGGCACACACCTGTCTATATAAGGTCCCACAGTTGACAGTGCATGTCAGAGCAAAAACTAAGCCATGAGGTTGAAGGAATTTCCCTGTAGAGCTCCAAGACAGGATTGTGTATAGGCACAGATCTGGGGAAGGGTACCAAAACATTTCTGCAGCATTGAAGGCCCCCAAGAACACAGTGGCCTCCATTATTAAATGGAAGAAGTCTGGAACTACCAGGACTCTTCCTACAACTGGCCGCCCGGCCAAACTGCAATCGGGAAGGAAGGTGACCAAGAACCCGACGGTCACTCTGACAGATCTCCCAAGGTCCTCTGTGGAGATGGGAGAACCTTACAGAAGGACAACCATCTCTGCAGCACTCCACCAATCTCGGCATTATGGTAGAGTGGCCAGATGGAAGCCACTCCTCAGGAAAAGGCACATGACAGCACGCTTGGAGTTTGCCAAAGGCACCTAAAGGACTCTCAGACCATGAAAAGTAACATTCTTTGGTCTGATGAAACCAAGATTGAACTCTTTGGCCTGAATGCCAAGCATCAAGTCTGGAGGAAACCTGGCACTATCCCTATGGTGAAGCATGGTGATGGTATCATCATGCTGTGGGGATGTTCTTCAGTGGTAGGGAGACTAGTCAGGATCGAGGGAAAGATGAACTGAGCAAAGTATAGAGATCCTTGATGAAAACCTGCTCCAGAGCGCTCAGGACCTCAGACTGGGGCGAAAGTTCACCTTCCAACAGGACGATGTCCCTAAGCACACAGCCAAGACAACACAGTAGTGGCTTCGGGACAAATATCTGACTGCCAGAGCCTGGACTTGAACTCGATCGAGCATCTCTGGAGAGACCTGAAAATAGCTGTGCAGCAACGCTCCCCATCCAAACTGACAGATCTTGAGAGGATCTGCAGAGAAGAATTGGAGAAACTCCCCAAATACAAGTGTGCAAAGCTTGTAGTGTCATACCCAAGAAGACTTGAGGCTTTAATCGCTGCCAAATGTACTTAAACAAAGTACTGAGTAAAGGATCTGAATACTTATGTAAATGTGATATTTCAGTGTTTTATTTTTCAAACACTTACGAACATTAATAAAAAACAGTTTTTGCATGTGTAATTGTGTGTAGATTGATGAGGACATTTAAAAAAAATCTATTTTAGAATAAGGCTGTAACGTAACACATGCGGAAAAAGTCAAAGGGTCTGAATACTGTCCGAATGCACTGTATGTGATGAGTCAAAAGGAGGGTAAATGCATATAGTTAAATAGTTAACCAATAGCTACACGGACTAACTACATAGCAGTCTTATGGCTTGGGGTTAGAAGGTGTTCTGGGTGGTTCTAGACTTGGTACATCGGTACCGCTTGCCAGGCGGTAACAGAGAGAACAGTCTATGGACATCCAAGTCTGGATGGCTGAAGTCTGGATGGCTGAAGTCTGACAATTTTTACGGCCTTCCTCTGACACCGCCTGGTATAGAGAGGTCCTGCATGGCAGGGAGCTCGGCCCCAGTGATGTACTGGGCTGTACGCACTACCCTTTGTAGCACCTTTGTAGCATCTTGCGTATGCCAAGTAGTTGCCATACCAAGCGGTGATGCAACCAGTCAAGATGCACTCAATGGTGCAGCTGTTTAACATACCGAATCTTTTCTGCTTCCTGAGGGGGAATAGGCATTGTCTTTCCCTCTTCACCACTGTGTTTGTGTGACCATATTATTTTTGGAGAGCCCAATTGATTCTGAGTTCAGGCACATCAAGTTTATATGTGAAAACTATTTCTTAGTACTTTCTGATTTCTCAAACTCACTTCTTTGTTTAGCCCTTTACTTGCAATGCCCATGCTTTGAAATCCACCCCGTCACGGCTTCACACAATATTCATGTCCATGTTTCTATACTTTTACGGAAATGTTTTCACTGACTGAGGAAGCCATGTGAATGTGTTTGTATGTGTGTGTGTGAGAGAGTTACTTTTCCCCTTGAGAGATAATACCCTTGCTGACATGTAACCGATCAGCCACGTTCCGGCAATCATTGCTGAAACATTTCCTGGCATTAGCCGGCACCTTCTGTAGAGACATGGGGGTGCTGAGATGGGGCTTTTCATCTACGATTGTCTCACAAACAAGGTCGCAGGAGCCCAAGGAGGTGGCTGCTCTCCATTCAGCATGCATTCCAAGACCTGAGGCAATTTTAAAAGCACCCTACAGCACATTCATTCTGCTGACAGTGAAAGCATTCTGGGAATTCTGGAATGAATCGGGTACGCCAGAGAGGGAGAGGTGGCCTGAACACTTTATCCCTTTGGTCAACCTCTCTGGCTGTGTTCCCACCTGTCTCACTACACCACCTGGCTAGAACCACTGCCCTCAACCTGGACTCGGGGGTAAACGTAACATAGTAAACGAAAATCCGGAACACTCAAATGAATATGATATGTTACGTTTGGTATGGTATGTATTACTTTTTGGATGTCCATCATCCATTTCGTATGTCATGTTACGAATTTCAATTCGTATGATACACTACATGACCAAAATGATGTGGACATTGCTCGTCGAATGTCTCATTCCAAAATCATGGGCATTAATATGGAGTTGGTCCCCTTTTGCTGCTATAACAACCTCCATTCTTCTGGGAAGGCTTTCCACTAGATGTTGGAAAATTGCTGCAAGGACTTGCTTCCATTCAGCCACAAGAGTGAGGTCGAGCACTGATGTTGAGCGATTAGGCCAGACTCGCAGTCGGCGTTCGAATTCATCCTAAAGATGTTTGATGGTGTTGAGTTCAGGGCTCTGTGCAAGGCATTCAAGTTCTTCCACAACAATCTCGACAAACCATTTCTGCATGGACTTTGCTTTGTGCACGGGGGCATTGTCATGCTGAAACAGGAAAGTGCCATCTCCAAACTGTTGCCACAAAGTTGGAAGCACAGAATCGTTTAGAATGTCTGTAGCGTTAAGATTTCCCTTCACTGGAACTAAGGGGCCAAGCACGAACCATGAAAAACAGCCCCAGACCATTATTCATCCACCAAACTTTACAGTTGTCACTATGCATTCGGGCAGGTAGCGTTCTCCTGGCATCCGCCAAACCCAGATTCATCCATCGTACTGCCTGATGGTGAAGCGTGATTCTTCACTCCACACTTTTCCACTGTCGGCGATCTTTACAACACTCCAGCCAATGCCTGGCATTGCACATGGTGATCTTAGGCTTGAGTGTGGTTGCTCGACCCTGGAAACTCATTTCATGAAGCTCCAGACAAACAGTTATTGTGCTAATGTTGCTTCTTGAGGCAGTTTGGAATTCTGTAGTGAGTGTTGCAACCAATGACAGATGATTTTTACGTGCTTCAGCACTCGGCGGTGACGTTCTGTGAGCTTGTGTGGCCTATCACTTTGCAGCTGAACTGTTGTTCTTCCTAGACGTTTTCACTTCACAATAACAAAACATACAGTTGATCGGGGCAGCTCTAGCAGGGCAGAAATTCTAAGAACTGACTTGTTGGAAAGGTGGCATCCTATGACGGTGCCATGTTGAAAGTCACTGAGCTCTTCAGTAAGGCCAATGTTTAACTATGGAGATTGCATGGCTGTGTGCTCGATTTTATACACCTGTCAGCAACGGGTGTGGCTGAAATAACCAAATCCCAAATTTTAAGGGATCAAGTCAAATCAAATCAAATTTTATTTGTCACATGCGCCAAATACCACCCTGCATACCACTGCTGGCTTGCTTCTGAAGCTAAGCAGGGTTGGTCCTGGTCAGTCCCTGGATGGGAGACCAGATGCTGCTGGAAGTGGTGTTGGAGGGCCAGTAGGAGGCACTCTTTCCTCTGGTCTAAAAAATATCCCAATGCCCCAGGGCAGTGACTGGGGACACTGCCCTGTGTAGGGTGCCGTCTTTCGGATGGGACGTTAAACGGGTGTCCTGACTCTCTGAGGTCATTAAAGATCCCATGGCACTTATCGTAAGAGTAGGGGTGTTAACCCCGGTGTCCTGGCTAAATTCCCAATCTGGCCCTCAAACCATCATGGTCACCTAATAATCCCCAGTTTACAATTGGCTCATTCATCCCCCTCCTCTCCCCTGTAACTATTCCCCAGGTCGTTGCTGCAAATGAGAACGTGTTCTCAGTCAACTTACCTGGTAAAATAACGGTAAAATAAATAAAAAAATACAACAGGTGTAGCCCTCACCGTGAAATACTTACAAGCCCTTAACCAACAATGCAGTTCAATAAATAGAGTTAAGAAAATATTTACTAAATAAACTAGTCAAAAAACTAAGTCAATGTGATTAATTGTTCAGTAGTTTTATGGCTTGGGGGTAGAAGCTGTTAATTAGGGATAGGAGTCCCGCTAGCGGGACAACTACCGGTGAAACTGGAGGGCGTGCAATTCAAATAAATAATCATAAAATTATGATATTAAACATTTAGGAACATACAAGTGTCTTATATCAGTTAAAAGCTTAAATTCTTGTTAATCTAACTGCACTGTCCGATTTACAATAGGCTTTACAGCGAAAACATGCCATGCGATTGTTTGAGGACGGCGCCTCACATCGAAATATTTTTCCACCAGCACAGGTTTCATAAATTCAGAAATAGCGATTAAAAATTGCTTCCTCTGATTTGTCATTCAAAGGGTCCCAGCTACAACATGTAGTGTCGTTTTGTTTGATAAAATACTTATTTATATCCCAAAAAGTCAGTTTAGTTGGCGCCATCGATTTGAGTAATCCACTCGTTCAACGTGCAGAGAAATTAATCCATAAAGCTACCGCTAAACTTTGTTAAAACAAGTCCAAATACGTTTCTACTTAATCCTCAGATACCCTAAAATGTAATTAAATGATAATATTTCATACGGAAAGAAGTATGTTCAATAGGAAAACGATATTAGCAGGTGCACATCCTCTTTGTCGCACGCGCATAGATTGATTTCCAAGTCTGTGTCCCAGTACTAAAACTCATAATTTTTCCTTGTTTGGGAAGAAACAAGCCTGAAACCTTGAAACAAAGACTACTGACATCCAGTGGAAGCCATAGGAATCACATACTGGGAGCTATATTAAACTTTTTCCTTAAACGTTCTATTGGAAGAGCGGACTTGGCACTCCGGTACTGCTTGCTGTACGGTAGCAGAGAGAGTCTATGACTTGGGTGACTGGAGTCTTTGACAATTTTTTGGGCCTTCCTCTGACACCGCTTAGTATATACAGTACCAGTCAAAAGTTTGGACACACCTACTCATTCAAGGGTTTTTCTTAATTTTTACTATTACTACATTGTAGAATAATAGTGAAGACATCACAACTATGAAATAACACATATGGAATCATGTACTGTGGTAACCAAAAAAGTGTTAAACAAATCTAAATATATTTTAGATTTTAGATTCTTCAAAGTAGCCACCCTTTGCCTTGATGAAAGTATTGCATACTCTTGGCATTCTCTCAACCAGCTTCACCTGGAATGCTTTTCCAACAGTCTTGAAGGAGTTCCCACATATGCTGAGCACTTGTTGGATGCTTTTCCTTCACTCTGCAGTCCAACTCATCCCAAACCATCTCAATTGGGTTGAGGTTGGGTGATTGTGAAGGCCAGGTCATCTGATGCAGCACTCCATCACTCTCCTTCTTGGTCAAATAGCCCTTACACAGCCTGGAGGTGTGTTGGGTCATTGTCCTGTTGAAAAATAAATGATAGTCTCACTAAGCGCAAACCAGATGGAATGGCGTATCCCTGCAGAATGCTGTGGTAGCCATGCTGGTTAAATGTGCCTTGAATTCTAAATAAATCACCGACAGTGTCACCAGCAAAGCACCCCAACACCATCACACCTCTCAAATTTGGACTCATCAGATCTAAGGACAGGTACCCCGGTCTAATGTCCATTGCTCGTGTTTCTTGACCCAAGCAAGTCTCTTCTTATTATTGGTGTCCTTTAGTAGTGGTTTCTTTACAGCAATTTGACCATGAAGGCCTGATTCACGCAGTCCCCTCTGAATAGTTGATGTTGAGATGTGTCTGTTACTTGAACTATGTGAAGCATTTATTTGGGCTGCAATCTGAGGTGCAGTTAAAGCTAACAAACGTATCCTCTGCAGCAGAGGTAACTCTGTGTCTTCCTTTCCTGTGGCAGTCCTCAAGAGAGACAGGTTCATCATAGCACTTGATGGTTTTTGTGACTGCACAAAGTTCTTGAAATCTTCCGTATTGACTGACCTTCATGTCTTAAAGTAATGATGGACTGTCATTTGTCTTTGCTTATTTGAGCTGTTCTTGCTATAATATGGACTTGGTCTTTTACCAAATAGGGTTATCTTCTGTATACCACCCCTAGCTTGGCACAACACAACTGATTGGCTTAAACGCATTAAGAAGGAAGTAAATTCCTCAAATTAACTTAACAAGGCACTCCTGCTAATTGAAATGCATTCCAGGTGACTACCTCATGAAGCTGGTTGAGAGAAGACCAAGAGTGTGCAAAGCTGTCATCAAGGTGGCTACTTTGAAGAATCTCAAATATATATAAAATAAACACTTTTTTGTTACTACATGATTCCATATGGGCTTTTTCATAGTTTTGATGTCTTCACTATTATCCATGTAGAAAATAGTAAAAATAAAGAAAAACCCTTGAATGATTAGGTGTTCTAAAACTTTTGACCGGTAGTGTATATACATTTGCTCAAATTCTAAAAACCTATTTTTGCTTTGTCATCATGGGGTATGTTGTGTGTAGATTGATGAGGATTTTTAATTTATTTAATCCATTCTAAAATAAGGCTATAATGTAACAAAATGTGGAAAAAGTCAAGAGTCCTGAATACTTTCCGAATGCACTGTATGACAATGGTCTATTTGCATATAGGCATACTGCAGCTCTGATTGTTTAGGTCTGTGTGTAGTACAGGCTGAGTAGTGTGTCAATGCAATAGAATCCAACTCCGATGTGTTCTGCATCCGTTTTCAAAGTCTGGAAAATACATATTTTCAACGTTTGGAAAATACATATTTTCAGCTTTCATCAGAACCGAAAATGAACCTTGTTTCAACATCTGGAAAATACGTGTATAATACATATTTTCAACGTAATTCTGCTCAATGGGCAGGGAATTTCCTATTCGGGTCTTTCCTAAAAGTCTCTGGCATTCCCACGAGAATGTCACCATCAGTTAGCTAAAACTGTGGGTGAGTCAGGTGGCATTCTGTTAACGCCACTGTCTCTGCTCGCCTCCCTGTCAGCAGTTTAAACCCGACTCATTCATGTTTGTTCAGTTTTTGTGAAACTCACATGATGTGAGCACAACATAAAGAGCAAGGAGCTGGGAGGTCTATAAATAGCTATTTTTTCATGAATGACACCGTGGCTACTATTAGACATCAACAAACATAGCCTATACCCTTGATCTTGTTAGAATTGTCTTGCACACAGGCACACAAATACACACACAGGAACAAGTCTAACTGACACGCACGCACGCAAGCACATACACAAACCTCCCTAATCGGCACTGATCAGTGGGTTTGGTCAGTTAACCCTCACATGCACTTTCCTGTTTTTGCTGAGGATGTTGTCACATCCGCACTTTCAATGCTTCCGCTGCAATCGATACGTCACGCACACAGGCCTAACTCTCATTCACACTTTAATTCATTGGAATAACTATCACTTCAAATGACGATCACTTTCCTAGCTATTTTGTCAGGGAAACGTGAAAATAATAGGCTAACTTTGATGTAAGAATTATGTTACAATTTGCTTTGGAGAATCTAGCTCACCAGTCAGAAAAGAGGTACTAAATTCAATAAGCACCCAGATGTTACACAACATATGGGCTAATTTACTTGTAGCATCACTTGGGACACCTCAAAGGAAAAACATTTATGCAAATAGTATGTCCTCTGCAAATAACATGATTGTGAGTTAAGTTGGGTCTCCAATTCAGACTAAATGACTCATGGCAGAACATGTGCATGAGCCTCAAGGAGAGGAATCAAGGAGACAGGACTGAGTAAATCTGGATGGATGGAGCTCACCTGCCCTCTGTTGGTCAACTGTCATCCATCAAAAATTTCCTGGAGCAATAAAGAGTATGATTTCAATATTTACTCAATCTTGAGCCACTATACCAAAACTGAAAATGTACAAAAACAATTACTGCATAACTCTTCATGCTATTCACTCATCTTGAGACTTTGGCCTAGATTCAATCAGATCAAGTATTAATGTCGATAACCGAGATGTAACTGTGTGGAGATGTCAAATCGGTGAGCAGCTGTTCTTGATCATTTTCATGAAGCAACATCCGTCCCACTTGTGTTAGAAGTTCAGAACCAGAAAGTGTAGGCCATATAGAAATTACACTCCAAATTAAAATCATTAAACAAAATGAGGACTTCTATCAGCCTATAATCGAGGTGTAAATTCCACCTCACATTCCAGTGTTTGAACTTGTAAAAAAATGCCTAATGGGGATTTATCTTAATGGCAATGTCCGCTTTAGGTATACTGCAAGGAGCCGCTTGTGGATTTGACAGCTCTAACTCAGTTCCAACTCCAACACTGCCCAAAAACCGCTATGTGGATGTTGGCTAAATAACGTAATGCTATGCCAATACTGTTTACAAATTAAGAAAGTATGACTGACAGAGACCAACATTTATTATATATTTATTGAACATTAATGCGTATGATAAAGCTCTCAATGTATGAACTCTAATAATATAGTATAAAAATGTAAAAAGTACAAATAACGACAGTCATTGTAAACATCCATAACAAGATAAAAGCAAGTTTATCATGTCAGTATTTCTTCAGCACAGTATAATGTGTTTTGATAATGTAGTGTGTCATACTGTTTGAAAACCATGCCTCCAAACAACTCCCAAACAGCTGGGAGAAACATAGTGTTTTTTTGCTGGAATTAATTACACTGAACAAAAATATAAACGCAACATGCAACAATTTCAAAGACTTTACAGTTCTTATAAAGAAAAGCCCTAATCTATGGATTACACAAGACAACACAGATAGCTTAAAAAAAGGTAGAGGCGTGGATCAGAAAACCAGTCAGTATCTGGTGTGACCACCATTTGCCTCATGCAGCGTGCGACATCTCCTTCGCAAAGAGTTGATCAAGCTGTTGATTATGGTTTGTGTAATGTTGTCCCACTCTTCAATGGCTGTGCAAAGTTGCTGGATATTGGTGGGAACTGGAACATGGTGTCGTACACGTCAATCCAGAGCATCCCAAACATGCTCAATGGGTGACATGTCTGGTGAGTATGCAGACCATGGAAGAACTGGGACATTTTCATCTTCCAGGAACTGTGTACATATCTTTGCGACATGGGGCCGTGCATTATCATGCTGAAACGAACACAATTGGTGATGACAGCGGATGAATGGCATGACAATGGAACTCAGGATTTCGTCACGATAAAATGCAATTGTGTTCGTTGTCCGTAGCTTATGCCTGTCCATACCCTAACCCCAATGCTACCGTGGGGCACTCTGTTCACAATGACATCAGCAAACCGCTCGCCCACACAACACCACACACGCTATCTGCCATCTGCCCGGTACAGATGAAACCCGGGATTCATCTGTGAAGAGCACACTTGTCCAGCGTGCTAGTGACCATCAAAGGTGAGCATTTGCCTACTGAAGTCGGATACGGTGCATAACTGCTGTCAGGTGAAGACACTGGTGAGGACGATGAGCACAAAGATGAGCTTCCCTGAGACGGTTTCTGACAGAATGTACAGAAATTCTTTCAGTTGTGTAAACCCACAGTTTCATCAGCTGTCTGGGTGGCTGGTCTCAGACGATCCCACAGGTGAAGAAGTCAGATGTGGAGGTCCTGGGCTGGCGTGGTTACATGTGGTCTGCGGTTGTGAAGCCGGTTGGACGTACTGACAAATTCTCTAAAATGACGTTGGAGGCGGCGTATGGTAGAGAAATGAACATTCAATTATCTGGCAACAGCTATAGGTGGACATTCCTGCAGTCAGCATGCCAATTGAACACTCCCTCAAAACGAGACATCTGTGGCAAAACAGCACATTTTAGAGTGGCCTTTTACTGTCCTCAGCACAAGGTGCACCTGTGTAATGATCATGCTGTTTAATCAGCTTCTTGATATGCTACACCTGGATGGATTATCTTGGCAAATTAAAAATGCTCACTAAAAAGGATTTGAGAGAAATAAGCTTTTGTGCATATGGAACATTTCTGGGATCTTTTATTTCAGCCCATGAAACATGGGACCAACACTTTACATGTTGCATTTATATTTTTGTTCAGTATACATATTTAATACAAAAAGGCGAAAATGGCTTAATGCAAGTCCTTATTTTCAGGGAGGGTACAAAAAAGAAATGTACTTGATCAAACAAAAAGAAACAATGTAATAAAAACTCTGGCCTAAAATGGCCATTACAGTAAAAAATGGCAACACACAGGGAGGGCATCATTGGTAGCGGTTGTTGTAAGAGAATATGGAATAGAAAAACAGGCGAGTAACATGATGGATGAGGAGGATATGTGGGCGAGTCAGTCAGTCTGCATATCCCATGCTGCCGTAGGGCTGGATTGTGCCACACAACAGAAATAAAATCGAAATAAGAGAAGTTCGCCACAGGGCTTCTTCGATGCGGCAAAGAAAGAGAGGGGGATATATGACACTAGGTATCGTAGCCTAGTGGCGGAAGCTACATGTGATGGTCAGTCCAGTAGTATGCAGTGCATTATATCCTGTAGAGGGGAGGGGGGTGAGTAGTAGTAGCAGGGTTGCGGGGTGGGGGGACGCCGATGAGCTCAATAAGGGCGTCCATGTTTGAACCTGTCGATGTGGAATGTGAGTTTGAGGGCAGGCCCGAGCTTCAAACCCATGTATTTCATCATCATGTCGCTGCGTAGTAACAGGAGGGCTTTGCCATCAATCTCCTGCAACACATAGGAGTGGGAACATTTTAATTTGCTATGGAGGTTATAAACTCAACAAAACACTTAAGAATAAAAAACTCCTTCCACTAAAAACAATGGCATAACATACAGTGCATTCGGAATGTATTCACACCCCTTGACTTTTTCCCACGTTACAGCCTTACTCTAGAAGGGATTAAATGATTTTTTCCCTCATCAATCTACACACAATACCCCATAATGACAAAGCGAAAACAGCTTTTATAAATGTTTCCAAATGTACACTGCTCAAAAAAATAAAGGGAACACTTAAACAACACAATGTAACTCCAAGTCAATCACACTTCTGTGAAATCAAACTGTCCACTTAGGAAGCAACACTGATTGACAATAAATTTCACATGCTGTTGTGCAAATGGAATAGACAAAAGGTGGAAATTATAGGCAATTAACAAGACACCCCCAAAAAAGGAGTGATTCTGCAGGTGGTGACCACAGACCACTTCTCAGTTCCTGTGCTTCCTGGCTGATGTTTTGGTCACTTTTGAATGCTGGCGGTGCTCTCACTCTAGTGGTAGCATGAGACGGAGTCTACAACCCACACAAGTGGCTCAGGTAGTGCAGCTCATCCAGGATGGCACATCAATGCGAGCTGTGGCAAGAAGGTTTGCTGTGTCTGTCAGCGTAGTGTCCAGAGCATGGAGGCGCTACCAGGAGACAGGCCAGTACATCAGGAGACGTGGAGGAGGCCGTAGGAGGGCAACAACCCAGCAGCAGGACTGCTACCTCCGCCTTTGAGCAGGAGGAGCACTGCCAGAGCCCTGCAAAATGACCTCCAGCAGGCCACAAATGTGCATGTGTCTGCTCAAACGGTCAGAAACAGACTCCATGAGGGTGGTACGAGGGCCCGACGTCCACAGGTGGGGGTTGTGCTTACAGCCCAACACCGTGCAGGACGTTTGGCATTTGCCAGAGAACACCAAGATTGCCAAATTCGCCACTGGCGCTCTGTGCTCTTCACAGATGAAAGCAGGTTCACACTGAGCACATGAGCACATGTGACAGACGTGACAGAGTCTGGAGACGCCGTGGAGAACGTTCTGCTGCCTGCAACATCCTCCAGCATGACCGGTTTGGCGATGGGTCAGTCATGGTGTGGGGTGGCATTTCTTTGTGGGGCCGCACAGCCCTCCATGTGCTCGCCAGAGGTAGCCTGACTGCCAATAGGTACCGAGATGAGATCCTCAGACACCTTGTGAGACCATATGCTGACACATGCACATTTGTGGCCTGCTGGAGGTCATTTTGCAGGGCTCTGGCAGCTCACCTCCTTGCACAAAGGCGGAGGTAGCAGTCCTGCTGCTGGGTTGTTGCCCTCCTACGGCCTCCTCCACGTCTCCTGATGTACTGGCCTGTCTCCAGGTAGCGCCTCCATGCTCTGGACACTACGCTGACAGACACAGCAAACCTTTTTGCCACAGCTCGCATTGGTGTGCCATCCTGGATGAACTGCACTACTTGAGCCACTTGTGTGGGTTGTAGACTCCGTCTCATGCTACCACTAGAGTGAGAGCACCGCCAGCATTCAAAAGTGACCAAAACATTAGCCAGGAAGCATAGGAACTGAGAAGTGGTCTGTGGTCACCACCTGCAGATCCGTTCCTTTTTTGGGGGTGTCTTGTTAATTGCCTATAATTTCCACCTTTTGTCTATTCCATTTGCACAACAGCATGTGAAATTTATTGTCAATCAGTGTTGCTTCCTAAGTGGACAGTTTGATTTCACAGAAGTGTGATTGACTTTGAGTTACATTGTGTTGTTTAAGTGTTCCCTTTATTTTTTTGAGCAGTGTATTAAAAAACAAAAATACCTTATTTACATAAGTATTTAGACCCTTTGCTATGACACTCAAAATTGAGCTCAGGTGCATCCTGTTTCCATTGATCATCCTTGAGATGTTTCTACAACTTCATTGGAGTCCACCTGTGGTAAATTCAATTGATTGGACATGATTTGGAAAGGCACACACCTGTCTATATAAGGTCCCACAGTTGACAATGTCAGAGCAAAAACCAAGCCACGAGGTCAAAGGAATTGTCCATAGAGCTCCAAGACAGGATTGTGTCAAGGCACAGATCTGGGAACGATTACCCCAAAAATTATGCAGCATAAAGGTCCCCAAGAACACAGTGGCCTCCATCCTTCTTAAATAAAATAAGTTTGGAACTACCAAGACTCAGGAGTGGCTTCGGGACAAGTCTCTGGATGTCCTTGACTGGCCATGCGAGAGCCCAGACTTGAACCCAATCGAACATCTCTGGAGAGACCTGAAAATAGCTGTGCAGCGACGCTCCCCATCCAACCTGACAGAGCTTGAGAGGATCTGCAGAGAAGAATGGGAGAAACTCCCTAAATACAGGTGTGCCAAGCTTGTAGCGTCATACCCAAAAAGACTTGAGTACTGAGTAAAGGGTCTGAATACTTATGTAAATATCAGTCATAAAAATAAAAATAGATGCTAAATGTTAATAAAAACTTGTTTTTGATTTGTCATTATGGAGTATTGTGTGTAGCTTGATGAGAGGGAAAAAATGATTTAATACATTTTAGAATAAGGCTGTAACGTCACAAAATGTGGAAAAAGTCAAGGGGATGAATACTTTCCGAATGCACTGTAAATGTCCTTCTGTGCTGTCAGGCTGACATGTACATAGAGATGCAATAGGATACTACTGTTCTATTCAATTCTGTAGATACATACGTGTTTTCTGAAGAGATCTGCGTGGGGGGCCAGTAGGGGGTCTATGTCTCTGATGAACTGCATGACGTCCTCTACCGTCCACAGGTTGGGGTCCTGGCCACTGGGCCGGGGGCTCTCTCTGAAACGCTCAGAGCCTGTGTCGGATGGCGGGTCAGAGTAGAGATACAGAGGAACATTAGTCACCAATCACAAGTGGGTTTTGTTATTATGGAATGACGAGCAACTCCATCTAAAGTGTTGCCGTAAAGCCATACACAATCCATAAATTAGCTTTCAAATTGTTTTCATTTTTAGCCTTTAATGACATGCACTGCATTAAAGATGATCCCCTACCTGAAGAGTTGAGATGTAGCAACTTGGTGGGGAACCGCAGGCCCAGAGGCTGCCCTGTCAAGCCCGGGGACAGGGGGCTCTTCTTTAAGTGCTCCGACCCCCCTACACCATTCTCCATGAGGAAGGGCTCACCTGGAACAACATGGAGGAGAGTCAATGACAAGGCCCAAGTGACACACCTGTAGCCGGTAGTTTAACTGTAGTCAAAAAGTTTGCTTAGTGGGACATTACTGGCTACACCTAGGGCTGTTGCGGTGACTGTATTACCGCTACACCGGCAGTCTTGAGGTCTGACCGCAGTAAAATTCCATGCGACTGTTAAGTCTTGGTAATCTCTTATGTCCTAATGGCCTGGTACTCAGGGCCCTATTGTCCCTCTAACCACTCTGACATCAATGCAAATTATATCGAAAATCACATCAAACACTTACTATCAAAACAGTATTGTGCTTTTATAACTCACCTCACTGTGATGATCAATTTGAAGAAAGAAGTTCAACAGCAGGTTGAAACTGAGTGTAAAACATTGTTGATGTGGATGTTGTTTCAAAGCCTAACATAACAAAATGGACAGCGCTTCTAAGGTGATGATTCATTCAAAACACCAATACGCATTTTAGAGCTTATGCATATGCATTAGTTTATGAGCCCAAGCCCGAAAAATACCGTAATTAAAATGATGATTGTGCCGTTACACAATACATTGCCTACCACATATTACACATGGCAAAAAAACATTTAAAAAAACGTATTTAAGATGTCTTTGGTACGTAATTGGTCAAGCCTATACAAATTCGAGTAATCGCCTTTGAGTGTGGACTGTATTACTGCATACTCCAAAATGTCTATCGACGAGTCTGGGAGAGAATATATAGCCCTAGGCGATGCTGAGGGTTGTGCAGGGCTGTTTACAGATAAGCCTACAATTATTGTGAATTTGTATTTGATTTTGATTATCCAGTTAATAGGGAATTTTTATATTTTCATAACTAATTGGGTGACATTAACTTTCGCTATACAGACTACCTCACCACCATGCGTTTCCACATCCTCCCTCTCTCCTTTATTCCTTTCTAGAGCGTGCAGAGGGGCTGTCAACAG